>NC_143047.1:21992500-22000000 GCF_057628025.1 Oncorhynchus mykiss | reverse complement strand
CTTTCAGATAATCAGCCTTCAGGGCTCGAACCACCCAGTTTATAATGAATCAATAAGACCCGAAGGGGTGTGGTATATTGGAAATATACCACAGCTATGGGTTGTTTTTATGCACGACTCAACACAGAGTGCCTGGATACAGCCCCTAGCTGTGGTATATTGGCAATATACCACAAACACCCGAGGTGCCTTATTGCTATTTTTAACTGGTTACAACTTAATTAGAGCAGTAAAAAATACATGTTTTGTCATACCAGTGGTATACAATCTGATACACCACAGCTTTCAGCCAATCAGCATTCAGGGCTGGATCCACCCAGTTTATAATATGTTTTATATCATGGCATTGCTGAATACTTGTTTCTTGTTTCTGACTGCCTTGAAGGTCATTTTAGAGCATGCATTATTTCCCTATATTTGCATGGTAGAATTCAACGGGTACATCTTCTATGTTTGAGCTGCTTTTAAAAGCAAAAGTCGAATTGAAAGCATTATATAATGGCAAGCGGGGACTGATGGTTTAGTTAGCTAAACTAGCAAGTCTGTTTGGTTACCACAGTAACTGCTGTAGCATTCTAGTTAACCTGCTAGCTACTTCAGTGGATGTAGAATACATTTCTAGTGGCAAACGTGATTATAGCCATGGTATAAAAGGGAAAATCAACTCAGGGCTCTATGCTTTCTCTGGAAAATACTGCAACTCCGTGGAAGGTCAGTTCCACTCCGCTAACATGTTGTGGAGCACATGTTCCCCGCCATTCATTATTTTCCATCGAATGCCAAGCCTTGAGTTGATTATCCTTTACATATCACCACGTAAATATTAAGTCATAAGTAAATTCATTTTATTAAAATTATTTGTGTAATTTTACTTTACTGACATTTGAGCCTAAGTTTATATCATGGATCATAATGTGTTATGTAATACTTAGACAAATTACACTGAATTATAGCAAATGTTTGTGACATATTTTCACTAATGCCACAATAAACATGATTGGATTACTAGAAAGTTTGTTGTATTGCAACATAATACCCCCTTATTATTGGATAGAAAATACTGGGTTTTCTAAGAAAGTTTGATACTCAGAAATTTGAAAATGTCATTAGGAATTTAATCAAGATGCCGAAACAGAACCACAAAAGCTAAGACACGTGAGAAACTAAACTTGTGTGGCTCCATCATATCTACAGAATGAAACAAAAAGATCCACTCTGGAGCTCTACAGAATGTGTGATTGTGGGTACCACATCTGCATTCCTACACTGCACAGCTGTATCCATGACCAATCTCTGAGGTACAAGCAGAAGCTTACCCCAACTCCACAGATATTCTTTGAAAGGGAGTGGTGTTAGGGATGGGGGAGGTTGTGTGTTTCTGAGGTCCTAGAAGATGTTCTGAGCAGTGGGGGGACCCTCTACTGCTTGAGTACGGGGAAAACAGCTGTGTGAGTAAGGGAAAGGGGAGGGTGGTTAACATGGTATGCCCGACACGCATACATACCCACACACCCATAAACACATTAGAGGATCTGTCAGCACCTGGACATGGACCCCTGTTGAAGCTCACAGACAGCTGAGCAGTCCACTGTGCAGCCTCTGTGTACCCTACCCCCCCCCCCCCCCCCAAACTCCTCAGGCATCATTGAAAAGAGGCAGGGGGCAGTTGAGCAGGATGCGACTAGTTGGGGGGGGCTGTTAGAGGGGGTCAGGATACAGCTGAACATAGAGGGATAGATGGAGAGGGAGAGCACTCACAGATGGTCCAGACAGAACGATAGCACCAGGAGAGGGGACTCAACTGTCACCCTGTCCACAGAAAGCCTGCCGAAGGTGGAAGGTGGGCAGTGCCTGGACATAATGCAGGTCCCTGGCTATCAAGAAAGGCAGAGATAGGATTGGTTTACAACTAAAGCGGCATTGTAAAGAAAGAGCTTCTCAATGTGGTTCCGATAAATGTGTTTTGAATGCAAATTCAGAGAATTCCTTTGCATACCTTTATACTGTAGTTGTCAATGACAAACACGATGCTTGTACCTCTCAATACCATTATCACTGAGAAATATACAGAGCTGTACCATGCATGCCGTTTAGCCACTCCAGAGCCTGTTAAAGCCTGTCCTCCTCAGGTTTCTGTTTCCTCTCTGTGTGTCTCAAGCCTGCAGCCTGTAGCCGTGGTGCGGTACGCTACATACCCCTGTGTAATTTCATTAACCTTTAGACAGCTAAGTGTGCATGTTCAGATCCTCCCAGTGGACCCTGAACACCGAGTCCTCCCACACATCTGCTGAGGGTTACAGCCCTGTGCTGTGTAAACGTTTACCTGCCGTGTGTGTGTGTATGGTGGTGGGGGGGGGGGGGGGGGGGATCTGTGTGTGTGTGTGAAAAGAGAGAGAAAGAGAGATGTCACCTGCTGGGACAGCTCTGTCCTTGCTCCGGCAGTACACAAATACATATAGCCACAGGATAAAGATAGGGGGCGCGGGAGGGGAGGGGGGGGGGGGGGGGGGGGGGTAGAGGAGGTTTGAAGCAGGGAGACGTCTATCATCTTGAGATGCCCATTGCCTCATGCCTGTGTGTAATAATGTCACGCCACTTCACTTGACATTATTACTCAACAAACCAACTTCTCCAGACAGCAGATCTGTCACTAGCCTTGGGAACCCTCCCTATCAGTATATCTCACAGGGAGGTATGCGTGTGTGCGCACATGCGTGTGTAAGGTGTGGGGAGACTAGGAACACAGTGAAACACCGTATCCCCCTGGTATGGGCCCAGGCTGCCCCTAGGCACTGATCCAGGTTAACTTTCACATTATATCATATAACAGTGAGGTCAGGCAGTGAGATAGAAAAATCAGATCCTGAACCAGCGGATAGCGATAGCCTCTCCCTGGAGCCTCTCTCCTCCCCTCCGAGAGATAACGCTGACAGGCTGGGAGTTGGAGCAGTCAGAGTTTGACGGGTCTGGTTGGAGGTATTGACATTTTAATGCTGCTGACTACTCTTAAGATCTCCCCACTGCCCCCCATAGATCCCAGGGTAGTTGTTTTTTAGGTTATAGCTCACCCCATAGACATACCCTCCTCACCCACTATGGTTAACCCATAATAACAAGTAGAAGGAGTCAGACATGGGAACGTATGCCTCTTCACAGAGAGGCTATTGATTACAGCTAGCAGGCAAATCCCCAATCAAGTACTGGTATGCAAAATATTCCTCTTAGAAGTACATGTCTAAGAAAATCTATATCTTAAAATCCCCAAAAGTTAAGTGTGTCCTATTTTAAGCCAATTAGCATTCGAGTCTCAAGTTGTTCATTTGGAGAGGCATGCTTCTCAATTGGCTGTGTATGTACAGTGTATGTGTGCAAGCACGTAAGGGCAGGATTGTCATGCATGTAGGTCAGTGTGTGCCGTTGGAAACTAATCAGAACAATAAATCAGCTAATGCCTAAGGAAACATTCATATAGAAAGGGAAATCACCTCTGAGCAGGTTATTCTCTGCATTGAAGTCCAACTCCACAGACAAACTCACACCTTGCTCATTTGGTGGTGGCTCATTTTTACTGCCATCAGCGCCTTCAGTGAGACATTTGATAATGACACACACTTCTTAATCATCAGGTCGTCATGCGGATTCCAGTAAGAACAAAAATGGCTCTTTATTTATAGTCTCTACAAAACCCTGAATTTCCATAATGTTTACCACAGAAGTCTCCCTTCTCTCTCTTATCATTTTTGTAGGTCACTTGCTCACACCCTCCCACACCCTCTCAACCCCGTACTCTGCTCTTGTCCCCTCTCTAATCTAGGTTTCAGTCTTACCCCCGAAAAGGGTAAGAAAGAACTGTGGGAGGTTAAAAGTTATACAAAGTAACTTACAGCAGGAAACTGATATCAGGTCATCTCTAACAGAATGTTTCTTGGAGATATATGTATCTCTTCTGAGATCTGCACATGAGGTATTCAGCCTTCCTGCAGAGATCTGGAGGTTCTAACACAAGGGTTGAGACGTGGTTCAATATTTTACTTCACAAATGTAGATACTGTTTCCTTTTTTCAGACATACAGCTGTGGAATTCCTATAAGCCAACCCCATATGTGCCTGGAAAGCTGACCTAAGCACAAAAATACAATTGCAAAACAAAACAAATGAGCATTTCCAGCTCAGTGCACTGCAGTCCATTGGGTAAATCCTACTCGGTTGGCTTACATCTTATGTTCCGCTGTCGTTTTTTAGACATGTGGAGTGGCAGAGCATGGCTGAAAAGAAAAGGCCATTGAAAATTGTCTGTGGCGTGGTCTTTGAGCACCTCCAAAGTACATACAATCCTATAAATAGTGACATTCATGTATTCTTAAAGTTCTCTGGGTCTCTGGACCCTTGCACAGTGTCCAGTCTGTGAGTCATCATAGTAAACATAGTATAAAGTCTACTGATATAAAGGTTGCATCGCTGAATAGTGATGCAAAGACTGAGTCACACTATGTGAAGGATGTCAGAGAGATTTGCTTCTCCCTAACCACTGACTCACCCTAACCTCTAACCCTTCTGGCCAGAGCACGTGACCTCCCCTTACTGGGTACAGCATGCATCTCCGATCTCAATACATCTAAGGGACAGACTCTCTAGTCAAATAAAATGACAGACACTTGAGCACTGCCTTGTTAGATTACTGTTAGATATTACTGCACTGTCGGAACTAGAAGCACAAGCATTTCGCTAAACTCGCAATAACATCTGCTAACCATGTGTATGTGACCAATACAATTGGATTTGATTTGATTTCTTTGCAGCTCATTATTTTAAATGCTATGTAGGTATTCTACGTTTGCCCTCTTGAATACATATTCATTTTGACATGCAGAGCAGGGACGATATCGGATAGATTATTTATGCATCAAAAAGACTGAGAGAGAAAAAAACGTTAAGATTCTAATGAAAATCCTCATCACTCCAAGTGGATTTTGTAGCTTTCCCAATGCCTCTAACAGCATCCAAGAAAATGGAATACACATTTAATTTGCTGCCGGCACAGGAGTGATCCATGTGTAATTAGATCAATATTCACATTTGACTATTTAGCTTTTAATATGAAAAGATTAGAGGTGCCCCCAGAAGGATTAGGCGTTCATTTAAGGACTGGCGGTGTGTGGCCACTGCCCCTGAAAGGATTAAAGAAACTAATTAAGCACAATTTGCATCTTGAGCTAATTGGGTGTACACACTTAGAGAGAGAAGGAGGGATCAGGAGGTTCAAGGGGTTTTCTCTCCAATCAGATTTATCCCACTCTCCCAGCACTCTGACAGAACACATTGGAACCCATGTGCATATTGTGGTTGTAATTTGCCAGAGAGATGCTTTCTATTAGCATGTCAAATGGCATCCAGTGGAGAGAGAGAGGATTGGACAGAGAAAGAGAAGTTATGAGTAAAACAACAGAGGAGAGAAACAGAGAAGAAGAGAAGGTGTAAAGCAGAGGAATAAAGAGAAATAAAGCACATGAAAGGAAAGAGGAGATCGGGATATGGAACGTCAGAGAAGAGAAAATGGGACAAGGAGCTGGGCCGGTGCTGAACCCTGTCTGGTCATCTGTAAACAGACACTGCTGTGGACCAGGTGTGTGACCATATGTATAACACTGCTGCGGTGCACGCCGATACGGAAAGAGGAGGCCGCGCCAACCAGCCAAGCGACAGTAAACAATAGAGTAAGACATCAGAACAAAAAGGTGCTGGTGCCAAAAACAGGTAGCAATTACTGATACACATATTATAGGCCTTATGGACTCCCTCTATTCAGTACCGTAATGTTTCTATCCCATACTGTAATGTTCACGTCAGACACATAGCAGCTGCTACATGGGCTGTTTGGAAAGATGTGTGTCAGTGGAGGCTGGTGGGAGGAGCTATAGGAGGATGGGCTCATTCTAAAGGCTGGAACTGAGTTAATGGAACGGTATCAAAAACATCAAACATATGGATACCACATTTATTCAGTTGAGCCAATACAATGAGCCCATCCTCCTATAACTCCTCCTCCCACCAGCCTCTACTGGTCTCGATGCATCTGTCTGTCTCTCTCTGTCTCTTCAGTCATAGCTACAACCTCTAACCCAGAGAAGCAGCAGGGATAGTGAATGACATACTCTAGTAATAACCATTAGACCACTGGTTGTCCATTCTACTACATGCCATTCCAGTGACGCTCATGGTCATAACAGCTTGAGTGAAATTCACCTGCCATGACAGTCTAACGGCAGCACATTATGTCAGGAGGGGGAAGCTTCATGCTCCACGGTCCATGGGACTGCAACGACGGGGTCAATTCCTCAACCTCCCATGGATCTCTATGGATCACGTGAGAGCAGAATGCTATGGAACACTCGTTACCGCAGATAGACCCAGGAAATTATTATCAGGAGGTCAATTTATGTGAGGGAGAGTCGAGATGACAGAGTGAGGGGTCAAAGCCTCGTCCATATCTCTGGGCATTAAAGATTGACATGCAGTGATCGCCGAAGGCCTCGGCAGTCTCACACACACACACACACACACACACACACACGCTTCCACATTTAAATATCTGACAGATGATGAAAGTGCAGCCATTAAAATGTCCGCCGCGCGTTTCAGGAATGAAATGGGGGGAGATAAAAGAATTCCCCGGGGTAATCATTGGGCCTGTGAATTAGCCCAGGGTTTAAGATGGTGGAGATGTGAATGTTTAACATTTTCCGTCATTCGTTTGCACTGAAAACATCCGCTTGGAGAGGAAGCCGGAGTAGTTGGTTTATGTCCTCCATCTTATGCTTAAGCTGCTCAGGTAGGAAAAGAGTGTTTAACTAACCTGTAAACTGGGTTTTAGAGAAGCCTCTGCTGTTTTCTTTTATGTGGCGTAGCATAGTTAGCCATATAAAAACACACTCGATCAGACACTCCCAAGCCTGTTCAACCTCTGGTAAGTAAAGAAAGATATGATACAATACTCTCTGCCACTCACACATAGACACACACCGCCCACGTCCCTGTATTCTCCAGCTGAGAGATTAAACTGCCAGTTGTTTGACGCTAGGCTGAAAATGAGTCTGTCACACGAACAAGGCCAAGGCACTCAGGCAGGAGATGTCAACTGAAGGGCCAATGAAGTCACTCATGGAGAAAAAGAGAAGAGAGAGAGGGAGATGATAGGGAGAGGAAAACACACACGGTGAGAGATAATGAGAAAGATGGAGAGATAAAAAGAGAGAGGGAGAGACAGGGACTGGGACTGAGACAGACACAGAGACAGGACAGGCAGAGATTATACACAACAACATTGAAGTGTAAATGCAGTGCTCCCAAGCACCAAAGAGGTGGCTGTACAGTATTGTCTGCTCTAGTCCAAAGTCGCTGGTACAAAGCCAGGTTTGACCTGCCATTCTGGGGACATAAAGCCCTCACTTGAGATTCAGAGAGCTGGGCTGATGCTATCACCCAGGTTCATTATCTCAACGT
>NC_143047.1:21985000-21990000 GCF_057628025.1 Oncorhynchus mykiss | reverse complement strand
CTGTCTTAGGTCAGTTAGGTTCACCACTTTATTTTAAGAATGTGAAATGTCAGAATAATAATAGAGATAATTATTTATTTTCGCTATAATTTTTTTCATCACATTCCCAGTGGGTCAGAAGTTTACATAGACTCAATTAATATTTGGTAGCATTGCCTTTAAATTGCTTAACTTGGGTCAAATGTTTTGGGTAGCCTTCCACAAGCTTCCCACAATAAGTTCACTGGGTGAATTTTGGCCCATTCCTCCTGACAGAGCTGGTGTAACTGAGTCAGGTTTGTAGGCCTCCTTGCTCGCACACGCTTTTTCAGTTCTACCCACAAATGTTCTATAGGATTGAGGTCAGGGCTTTGTGATGGCCACTCCAATACCTTGACTTTGTTGTCCTTAAGCCATTTTGCCAAAACTTTGGAAGTGTGCTTGAGGTCATTGTCCATTTGGAAGACCCATTTGCAAACAAGCTTTAACTTCCTGACTGATGTCTTGAGATGTTGCTTCAATATATCCACATAAGTTTCCAACCTCATGATGCCATCTATTTTGTGAAGTGCACCAGTCACTCCTGCAGCAAAGCACCCCCACAACCTGATGCTGCCACCCCCGTGCTTCACGGTTGGGATGGTGTTCTTCGGCTTGCAAGCCTCCCCCTTTTTCCTCCAAACATAATGATGGTCATTATGGCCAAACAGTTATATTCTTGTTTCATCAGACCAGAGGACATTTCTCCAAAACGTCCCCATGTGCAGTTGCAAACTGTAGTCTGGCTTTTTTATGGAGGTTTTATAGCAGTGGCTTCTTCCTTGCTGAGCGGCCTTTCAGATTATGTCGATATAGGACTCGTTTTTACTGTGGATATAGATACTTTTGTACCTGTTTCCTCCAGCATCTTCACAAGGTCCTTTGCTGTTGTTCTGGGATTGATTTGCACTTTTTGCACCAAAGTACGTTCATCTCTTGGAGACAGAACGCGTCTCCTTCCTGAGCAGTATGATGGCTGTGTGGTCCCATGTCAGTAATATTTGCATACTATTGTTTGTAGAGATGAACATTGTACTTTCAGGCGTTTGGAAATTGCTCCCAAGGATGAACCAGATATGTGGAGGTCTACAAAAATGTGTTTTCTTTTGATTTCCGATTTCTTTTGATTTTCCCATGATGTCAAGCAAAGAGACACTGAGTTTGAAGGTAGGCCTTGAAATAAATCCACTGGTAAACCTCCAATTGACTCAAATTATGTCAATTAGCCTGTCAGAAGCTTCTAAAGCCATGACATCATTTTCTGGAATTTTCCAAGCTGTTTAAAGGCACAGTCAATTTAGTAAACTTAGTAAACTTCTGACCCACTGGAATTGTGATACAGTGAATTATAAGTCAAATAATCTGTCTGTAAACAATTGTTGGAAAAAGTACTTGTTCTAACCAAAAACTATAGTTTGTTATCATTAAATTTGTGGAGTGGTTGAAAAACAAGTTTTAATTAATGACTCCAACCTAAGTGTATGTAAACTTCCGACTTCAACTGTGTATATTGGACTTCTACTCTCCTGGCTTGGCCAATAAATCCTCCCCTGTATTTCCCTGGTACTGTCATACCTGAGACTGAGTGTAACACCAGTTGGTGTCACTGAGCTCCTGACCCACATACAGTAGGATACATTAACCAACAACAGACAATCACATGCCAGAGACCCCACCACCGCCACACGCTCTCTGTGTGTCTCGGTGTGTGTGCACCACAGTCATTAATCTGTGGTGCTCTGTGAGTCTATTGCAGTATCTTATGAGAGATAGAGTTAGTCTGGATGGGTTATACTGAACAGTAGCAATACCTGTACCTAAATTTACAAGAACTATGCTACCAATGGTGAGCTCACACTCCAAAATGATAAAAGTGGGACAAATCATTGAAATAAAAGTGTCGCCAACCAAGCCATACCTCCTGTAATGCTCCCTCTCAGTCGCTCAGCAGTGTCCCAGAAAATACATTTTCACCAGGAGCCAGAAGCAGACGATCAAGAGGCCTGTCTAAACAACAGCACATACAGGGTTAAAAGTGAAGCTCCTCTCTGGGGTGGGCTTGACTGAGGCTGGGCGGGGGAGGAGTAATGTGGGGTGGTGGGGGGCCAGGTGGGGGAGAAGAGGGGTGAGGGGGTTATGAGAGGGGCGCTGTGCGCTACAAGGCCCTCTGTCCCAGGCCAGGCTGAGAGCCTTAGCCCCTCTGCTGATAAGACTGTAATAGTCCTCCTTAGAGGAGCCAGGGCTCGGCTCCCCTTATTAGTCATTTATCACACCTGGCAGCCTCGCTGAACCATAATTACTCTTCCCTTATCCCCCCGCACTGTCATGTCCAGGAGAGAGGGAGGAGGGGAGAGGGAAGGAGGTGGGGCAGAGGAGAGGGAGAGAGAGAGAAAATGAAAGGAGAAACAGTGTTAGGAAGAACTGAGAGAGGGGAAGAGAAGGTAGAAGAGGAAGAGAAGAAAGAAAAGAAGGAGGAGGAAGAGGACTACGAGGAGGAGAAGGAGGACGAGGAACGGGAGGAAGAGAAAGGGCTAGAGCAGACAGAGAGAAAGAAGGACAAACTGTAAGAAAGGATAGAGGGGATGGCCAGCAAAGGTCCATGTTATTGTACGACCTTTCCTGCCTGACTATCAGCTGGACAGAAATAAAATGTTGGGATTTAATTGGATATTTGGATTTTTGGATATTCAGAAATAGAGGAGTGATATATAGATATATATAGAGAGAGAGAGAAGAGAGAGATGTGGAATGAGAGAGGGGGAGAGAGAGATGTGGAATGAGAGAGGGCGAGAGTGAGAGAGATTCAAAATGAGAGAGGGAGAAAGAGATAGATGATAAATGATAGAGAGGGCAAAGGCTAAACCACTGGCCTACCTTTAACTAATAACCTAAAAAGGTGTTAGGATTTAAAGAAATGTAAGCTACAAACTGCCCTTTGTGCCTCAAATAGGAAACTAGTGCAGAAGATTCTGGCCATAGCCAACCTGCTGGTTTTGTTTGACAAGGTGAAGAAAGTCTTCCTAGACCAGCAGTGACATTTCACCACTAGCCACATACAGTACTATTCATTTAAGACAATAGATGATGAGGGCAGAATAATATAACATCAGATCCATATTGCTTCATAATGGCAATGATTACTCTGTTCCGTACTCTAGTCAAAATGATCACAGTTAAACTCTCCACACCCTCTATTCTGGCCTAAACTCATTGCCTGCCTGCTGTTCTGTCAAGTTTCACTCCTGGTTGTTATGACTTTTTGCCATGCCAACGTTTCTCTAGTGAATTCTGGGACCTTTTCCTGTATTTTTTGTTGTTGCCACGTGCCTGTCTGTCGCTGAGGCGCCCTCCTCGACCTGGTAAGCACATACAGATGTGGAACACATGGTTTTAATCTTAGGTCCAGGTTGTGTATTCACTACCAGAACAACACCTAACCCCTATCAGTCAAAACCAGGTCTGACAGACGGATGATTGGCATGGTACAAGCACAGGGGTTTCACCTGATAGAAATATATAAACACACACAGACTGACACACACACACACACACACACACACACACACACACACACACACACAGTTCAATGTGGCGTCTTGTGAAGATAATAGCAGTCTCAGACTGACTGTGTTGTGTCTGTGTTTGTATCAAACATCAGTTGTATCCTTCGTTTTGACAGTGCTAGCATATTCCCATATCATTCTTGACCCCATTGGTCTGGAGGGCCAGCCACGCTCCTACCCAGGCTCCCCTCTCCTCTCCTGGGCTCAGCCTTTGTGAGAGCCGTGCCTGTCCTGGAGCTGCTGGAGCGGCTGCTTTGTTGTTTCCTCACAGATGGGGCAAACACCAGGGCCCAGACAGCCAGCTCCAGATGTGTAGAGAGGGAGGAGGGATGGAAGGGGGAGAGGGAAGAGGGAAGAGAAATGGAATCGCATGAATTTTGCTGTCATTAACAAACCTGACAGATGTGTGAGCCCCACAGGAAAGGACAGCTGGCTTTAAAAAGGGTGTAAAACATCCCTCCCTCTCTTTCTCTCTCTCCCTCAATCTCTCTTTCCCTCAACAGGCACGTAAGGTGGGAGAGTGAGGAGAGGAGGCTCTTGGCTTTTTAAAGTCTGTATTGCTGCGCTCCTCCATTTTAACAGGGATTTTATGGAGCAGCTTCCTTAATAGCCACTCACTTATAAAACAAAGCTGTAATGACATGCAAATGAGTCACAGGGAAATGCTGTAAAGAAGATGTGATGTATGGGCCGTCTGTGCACCATACACTAGGCCTAGCACTACCTGAGCTGTACAAACTGTATCTCACACACACACAACACACATAGTCACGTTCACACACAATGTTCATGCCAGATCTGAATCAAAGCTTGGAAACTGAGAGCACCCTAATAACATGCCTTGTCTGGAGGAACTATAGAGTCACCCCACACACACACACCTCCCCTTGAGTCTCTCTATACACACGCGCACACACCTCCCCTTGAGTCTCTCTATACACACACACACAGACACACCTCCCCTTGAGTCTCTCTATACACACGCGCACACACACACACACCTCCCCTTGAGTCTCTCTATACACGCACACACACACACACACACACACACACACACACACACACACACACACACACACACACACACACACACACACACACACACACACACACCTGCCTGTGTGTCTCCTCCAAAAGAAAACATCTCTGTCACACAAACAAAAGATAACTAATTAAAGCCTGCCAGGGACTGTCAATAGTCTGCCCCTCAACAAGATTCACACACCCACACACTCTCTCTCGTCCTCTACTCATTGTTACTCTCCTTCTCTCCTCCAGTATTGCTCTCTCCCTGACTCCATTCCTCCACTCCATATCCCGCAGGAATCAGAAAAACCCCTGAATGCTGCAAGAGGAAATTGAAAACCCAAGCAAACTAAGGCAATAATGAGGACAACAATAACTTGGGCCTGTAAAGCC
>NC_143047.1:21890000-21980000 GCF_057628025.1 Oncorhynchus mykiss | reverse complement strand
TTGGCTCCATCCATCTTCCCATCAATTTTAACCATCTTCCCTGTCCCTGCTGAAGAAAAGCAGGCCCAAACCATGATGCTGCCACCACCATGTTTGACAGTGGGGATGGTGTGTTCAGGGTGATGAACTGTGTTGCTTTTACACCAAACATAATGTTTTGCATTGTTGCCAAAAAGTTCAATTTTGGTTTCATCTGACCAGAGCACCTTCTTCCACATGTTTGGTGTGTCTCCCAGGTGGCTTGTGGCAAACTATAAACGACACTTTTTATGGATATCTTTAAGAAATGGCTTTCTTCTTGCCACTCTTCCATAAAGGCCAGATTTGTGCAATATACGACTGATTGTTGTCCAATGGACAGAGTCTCCCACCTCAGCTGTAGATCTCTGCAGTTCATCCAGAGTGATCATGGGCCTCTTGGCTGCACCTCTGATCAGTCTTCTCCTTGTATGAGCTGAAAGTTAAGAGGGACGGCCAGGTCTTGGTAGATTTGCAGTGGTCTGATACTCCTTCCATTTCAATATTATCGCTTGCACAGTGCTCCTTGGGATGTTTAAAGCTTGGGAAATCTTTTTGTATCCAAATCCGGCTTTAAACTTCTTCACAACAGTATCTCGGACCTGCCTGGTGTGTTCCTTGTTCTTCATGATGCTCTCTGCGCTTTTGACGGACCTCTGAGACTATCACAGTGCAGGTGCATTTATACGGAGACTTGATTACACACAGGTGGATTGTATTTATCATCATTAGTCATTTAGGTCAACATTGGATCATTCAGAGGTCCTCACTGAACTTCTGGAGAGAGTTTGCTGCACTGAAAGTAAAGGGGCTGAATAATTTTGCACGCCCAATTGTTCAGTTTTTGATTTGTTAAAAAAGTTTGAAATATCCAATAAATGTCATTCCACTTCATGACTGTGTCCCACTTGTTGTTGATTCTTCACAAAAAAATACAGTTTTATATCTTTATGTTTGGCAAAAGGTCGCAAAGTTCAAAGGGGCCGAATACTTTCGCAAGGCACTGTATATCACTATCAATTTAGCCCTGACAACAAAGGCATACACAACTCTGTACAGTCAATGAACAATAACAAACCACAGTCAAGTGATTTGGTCGTGATTTGCTTGATGACACTTGAAGCATCCAAAAGTGTCTTGGTACGTACTGTATTTTCCATTGGCCACAGATCCCAGTCTATGTAAAGAGCAGTTCAGCAGAAGTTTGTAGGTGTGTTGTATGGGACTCTGGGGTGATTCGTTTTGAAGTGTGCCGTAAAGCCCTATGAGATCCATAAACAGGAGAGTGTTCAATAGGCAGTCACTAGATAGAGGTGGACACTGTAGAGTTGTTCACTAAGTACCATGGGATCTCAGAGTATTTTGAAGAATAGTCTGGTTCTGACAAACCTCATCTGTCCAATGTTGTCTTTGGTGTGAATGTCTGTTAATTGTTATGATTTACCATTGAATATGGATGACTTTTGAAAATATGGGCTTTCAGTTACCCAGCCATAACACATAATACACTTGATTTATACTTGCCCCCACCTCCTTGTGCTTTCATAACCCGGCCAGAGACATGCAAATCACACCACCAGTATCAACAGAAGATCATCAAAAACTAATAGATATCATCTTAGATAAGTTTAAATCAGGAGTCTTGTGTAATACAGGTACCCTCTTCATATATACACCGGTAAGAAAATAGTATGTTAATTACCTGGATTTCTGCATAAAGTTGTCATAAAATTTGATCTGATCTTCATCTAAGTCATTACAATAGACAAACAAAATGTGCTTAAACTAATAACACAACAAAATTACAGATGTTCATGTCTTTATTGAACACACCGCGTAAACATTCACAGTGCTGGGTGGGAAAAGTATGTGAACCCCTGGATTTAATAACTGGTTGACACCCCTTTGGCAGCAATAACCTCAACCAATCGTGTTCTGTAGTTGTGGATCAGACCTGCACAATGGTCAGAAGGAATTTTGGACCATTCCTCTTTACAAAACTGTTTCAGTTCAGCAATATTCTTGGGATGTCTGGTGTAAACCGCTCTCTTGAGGTCATGCCACAACATCTCAATCGGGTTGAGGTCAGGACTCTGACTGGGCCACTCCAGAAGGCGTATTTTCTTCTGTTGAAGCCATTCTGTTGTTGATTTATTCTTCCATGGTGTCCTCCCATGAACACCATTCTTGTTTAGAGTTTTACTTATCGTAGACTCGTCAACACAGATGTTAGCATGTTCCATAGATTTCTTTAAGTCTTTAGCTGACACTCTAGGATTCTTCTTAACCTCATTGAGCATTCTGTGCTGTGCTCTTACAGTCATCTTTGCAGGACGGCCACTCCTAGGGAGAGTAGAAACAGTGCTGAACTTTCCATTTATAGACAATTTGTCTTACCGTGGGCTGATGAACATCAAGACTTTTAGAGATACGTTTGTAACCCTTTCCAGCTTTATACAAGTCTACAATCCTTAATCTTAGGTCTTCTGCGAGCTCTTTTGTTCAAGGCATGGTTCACATCAGGCAATGCTTTTTGTGTATAGCAACCTCAAATTTTGTGAGTTTTTTTTATAGGGCAGGACAGCTCTAACCAATCTTGTCTCATTGATTGGACTCCAGGTTAGCTGACTCCTATTAGCTTTTGGAGAAGTCATTATCCTAGTGGCTCACATACCTTTCCAAACTACACTGTGAATGTTTAAATGATGTATTCAATGTAGACAAGACAAATACAATAATTTGCGTGTTAGTAGTTTAAGCACACTGTGTTTGTCTATTGTTGTGACTACACTTTGTCTAGTGTAGATTCACGCACAGAGCGCGGCAGAAGTTTATTAGGTGCTTCTACACCTGCATTGCTTGCTGTTTGGGGTTTTAGGCTGGATCTCTGCACAGAACTTTGAGATATCAGCTGATGTAAGAAGGGCTTTATAAATAAATTTGATTTGATTAAGCCTTCGCTGTCAGGTTCGTTGTATGGAGGAGACCAAGGCGCAGCATGATAAGAATACATACACAAAGTACACTTAACAAACTTAACACAACCAACCAACCAAACAAAACGTGACGCTGACAGGCAACTACACAGACAATAACCCACAAAACAAAAACAGAAAATGGCAACCTAAATAGGATCCCTATTCAGAGACAACGATAAACAGCTGTCTCTGATTGGGAACCAATTCAGGCCACCATAGACCTACATTTACCTAGACATACCAAAACCTCATAGATATACAAAAACCCTAGACAGGTCAATAACACCTAGACAATACAAAAACTAAACCAACCACCCTTGTCACACCCTGACCTAACCAAAATTATAAAGAAAACAAAGATAACTAAGGTCAGGGTGTGACATTCGCACAACGCAGGCAATGGTCAAACACAGGTAAGCAGTCAAAAACAAACAATACCTCACAACCAAACAAACAGAAAGAACTGAACTAAATAAGGAGCTGATGAGACCAGGTGAGAAACAAACTTAGGTGAAATCAATCAACAAAAATGAAAGACAGGGCTACGTTCCAGAACAAAAATGAAAGACAGGGCTACGTTCCAGAACACAAATAAACAGGGCTATGTTCCAGAACACAAAGAAACAGGGCTACGTTCCAGTACACAAATAAACAGGGCTACGTTCCAGAACACAAAGAAACAGGGCTACGTTCCAGAACACAAAGAAACAGGGCTACGTTCCAGAACACAAAGAAACAGGGCTATGTTCCAGAACACAAAGAAACAGGGCTACGTTCCAGAACACAAAGAAACAGGGCTACGTTCCAGAACACAAAGAAACAGGGCTACGTTCCAGAACACAAAGAAACAGGGCTACGTTCCAGAACACAAAGAAACAGGGCTACGTTCCAGAACACAAAGAAACAGGGCTACGTTCCAGAACACAAAGAAACAGGGCTACGTTCCAGAACACAAAGAAACAGGGCTACGTTCCAGAACACAAAGAAACAGGGCTACGTTCCAGTACACAAAGAAACAGGGCTACGTTCCAGAACACAAAGAAACAGGGCTACGTTCCAGAACACAAAGAAACAGGGCTACGTTCCAGAACACAAAGAAACAGGGCTACGTTCCAGAACACAAAGAAACAGGGCTACGTTCCAGTACACAAATAAACAGGGCTACGTTCCAGAACACAAAGAAACAGGGCTACGTTCCAGAACACAAAGAAAAGAACGCAAGGTTGACTAAGAAAATAAATACAGAACCTTACAGATGATGATCAAATCACAATGTATAACCAATTTATGCAGGGAGCCAGGTAATTCCAAAGGGTTCACATACTTTTTCATGCCACTGTATATTTGGCAATATTCATTGACAGCTGACACCTTTGGGTCTTCTTTAAAACAACAATGCACTCATCCAAACAATACCCTGCTTATCTCAGGAAGAAAACATTGAAAGAAAGAGAGAGGGGAGAAAAAGGAGACTGTTCTTTCATTAATGTACCCCTGAGAGAAGCTAGGACAGAGGAGGAAACAGTGGAGGGAAGGGGGAAGAGGGTGTGTGTGAGACTTATCAGACCTCATCTCAGAGGAAAGCCCCCACCAACCCCCTCCTCTGAAGCGTGCGTTCATCAGGCCTCATTACTCTAATGCTACTGGCAGTGATTAACGCTTCATGGCTGCAGACCCCTTTGTTTGTTCACTTGTAATTTCCCCTTCGTAAAGGGCCCAGTCCTCAGGATGCCTGTGCCCAGCTCCCCCTCCTCTCCTGGGGCTGCGGAGCTGGCCGGTTCCCCCTGGACATTGGAGTAATCTTTTGGGGTTGGGACAGGTTATCATAGAAGGAGAGAAGAAAGCCAGGAACCGTTGTGGTTCTACACACACACTGATAATATTGGCAGCCGGTGGGTAATTAGTGGTAACAATGCACTGGGTGTCTCTTCCTCTGAGTGTGTGCATACACAATTATACACATTTATTAACACACACACACACACACACACACACACACACACTCTTATTTTCTCTCCCTCTCACACACATTCTTTCTCCATCTCCCCCACAGAACAAAGGAGAGGGGAAATCTTAGCTCCTTCAGTGGTCTGTGTTAGGCATTACTGAAGCAATCCTGTCCGTAGTCTCAGTCAAGTGTTCAGTGACATGAGGTACTCCGTCTGGGCTTCTTCAGTTACACTTCGATTCACTTCTCTCCCTCCCTGGTTCATTCATAATGGATGGAACTTTGGGACTCCCTCACCAAGACTGAGTCGATGAGCAAAGAAAAGACCCACTGTGGAGTTCAGAACTGTTACCATGTTCAGTTAAGCGCTGTTGTCAAACTAAGGTTAAAACGTCAAGCTAATTAGGGAAGCAAAATATCCTTCATAAATCTATGAAAATACTCTGTAGTTTAGTGAAGTACTCTTACATGCAAAACATACCTCAGGAGGCCATTTTCAGTTGTCACGTGGTTTAGGAAAATGTAGGAAATGACAACCAAGCAAAATGTTGCAGAGAGACTGTCACGGGAGACCAACAAAAGAAACACGTAAACAAAACAATGAGCAAACAAACACAATATTAAACAAACGACCATGTGTAAACAAAGAGCGTTGTGTGTCGCTAACGCGTCTGGGGTGAGAGCAGGGCAGAGCGGTGGAACTGAGGACCAGTGAGCAGCTGCTGTCTGTGGGCTGGGGTGTTCTGTTAGTAGGCCTCACCAGGCCCTGGAGGTCCCCATGGTGGGGGGGCTGGGACGGTCTGGCTGTCACATCTGGACTACACAGGAGGGAGGACTCTCTCTATGAGCTGCCTCAATCACCGATCTCTCTCTCTCCACTGTGGTGGAGTCTACAGTCATCAGTCACAGGGGAAGCGATAATGTACAGCTCTACAATAGCCAGATGACTATAGCAGTGGGCCCTCATGCTCCCCTCCCCTCTTCCTCCTCCTCTCTCGCCCTCCTTCACCTCAATCCACCTCTCCCCCACTTTCCCTCTGGCGGTGGCACGTGAAGGAAGGAAACTGGGATGCTCAGAGGGGGCAGGTGTGTGTGTGTGTGTGTGTGTGTGTGTGTGTGTGTGTGTGTGTGTGTGTGTGTGTGTGCACGTGACTCTCGTGACGTCCTTCAGGTCGTTAATCACTTCTGTGTGAGTCGGAGTGTGTTAATGTAGCATTTAATGAAATGTACCACCTAATCCACTTACTTGTCAGCTGATATAACCATGCACACAAGTCAGATTGATTGTGATATGGCAGAATTTTTAAAGACCCCAAACTTGTTTTATCCAATAACCGGATTAACATATTGCTTAAATAAAAAATATTGTCATCAAATCCTACTGTTCTAGTATAATTTCTTAGTGCCCCATAGCCACTGCTAAATTGCCCTCCATTCTGGCTCAGAACACTGGGTCACTTTTCTGGAGAGTCCCCCTAGATCTGCTTGATGTCTCATCCATGTTCTGTGTGATTTTACTGGGTGATTGGGGATGGACTCCAGGCCCATTTTATGACTGCACCAGGGCTAGCCTGAGCCACTCAGTTCCCTGGCCCTCTCTGGATCTAAGGCTATAATCACACTGAGCCATGGCTCTGTTGCTGGCATACTGAGTATTATTTATTTGAATGTATTATAGTGTCCTTATTATAGTGTCCAAGTTTCTATGGTTGAGAAAAATCTGTTGTTTAAAAGCCATCTGGACTAAATTCAAACTGTGGTTGATAGCTTTGATGAATAAGATAGAGAAAAATAAAGAAGGGGGTTATGACATATATTTTTGTAAATAAAAAGTAAACAGTTTCTAAAGAAAACTCACAACTTTAACCACAATACATCATTCTCTCTGTTTAGTCCAACGTTGTACTGAAGACGAATCGCCTTGGTCAGATCTGTGTTCTCTATGGAGCTGTTCGGAAAGGTGCACACACCTCAGCGCTCACTGAACACACTGCCCCTCATCTACTCAACACTTACAATAGTAAGACTGCCATCACCTTCTGTAATTCAGTCCCTTCTTTGTTCTCATCCATCGTTCAATAAAGGTATACCAGCCTCCAAGGTCAGAACGGATGGGACTGTCCTCTTGTGGAAAGGAACAACAAGAGTACTTCTCTTTTAGATGAAGAGAAAAAACCTCATCAAAATCTCTCTCTCTGAATTTTCAATGTCAATTTGAGGACTTTATTGGCCTGGGAAACATATGTTAACATTGTCAAAGCAACCTCTCGCTCTCTGTCTCTCTCGCTCTCACACTGTCTCTTTCTGTCTCTCTCTCTCTGTCTCTTTCTCTCTCTCTCTCTGTCTCTCTCGCCCTCACAAAACTGGCTGCATTCAAGTTGGATGAATGAGATTTGTCAGGCACAAAATCATAATTACGAGCCCATGTTCCCCTCATCGCTGGAGGATGACTTTATCAGGCAGATACTGGTCTGTGATGGTGGTGTCGGCTATGGGAGTCTCCTCTCCTAGACCCTCTCGTCTGCAATCTGTGGTTGTTGTATTCCGATGGGGGCGGGTTCTGAAAGGAGTGAATGGAACCAACCTAATGATCATGCCTTAATTAGTATCAGGGGTAAACCTCGGTGGGACACCTGCAGACTTCATTTATATCCTGGCACGCTAGGAACAAATGTTAATGTGCTGTATTTATGTGTGCATCAGGAGGAGGAAGCTGGAGGAAGAGGCTCAGATGTGTATATATATACACAGAGAGACAGAGCCAGGCAATTACAGTAAAGGGCTAGGAACCTTTAAGGGATGCTGAGGCCCAATGATGATGCGGTGGAGGTGCAGTAACATTAAATGCAGTGTATCTACAGCACTGAAACATGGTCTAAATTGGGCCCTCAACTATTTGGAACCAGGATGAGGAAATGAAATACAGTTTAGATATATGAATAATGTCTTGGTGATGGGATTTGAGAAACAGAAATGCATTGCTGTATTTACACTTAACAAAAATATTTACGCAACATGCAATAATTTCTAAGATTTTACTGAGCCACAGTTTATATAAGGAAATCAGTCAATTGAAATAAATTCATTAGGACCTAATCTATGGATTAGACATGACTGGGAATCCAGATATGCATCTGCTGGTCACAGGTACCTTAAAAAAAGGTAGGGGCATGGATCAGAAAACCAGTCAGTATCTGGTGTGACCACCATTTGCCTCATGCAGCACGACACATCTCCTTCCCATAGAGTTGATCAGGCTGCTGATTGAGACTTGTGGAATGTTGTCAGACTCCTCTTCAATGTGCGAAGTTGCTGGATATTGGCAGAAACTGGAACATGCTTCATACATGTCTGTCCAGAGCATCCCAAACATGCTCAATGGGTGACATGTCTGGTGAGTATTTAGGCCATGGAACAACAGGGACATTTTCAGCTTCCAGGAGTAGTGTATAGATCCTTGCAACATGGGCTGTGCATTATTGAAACCTGAATTCATCCGTGAAGAGCACACTTCTCCAGCATGCCAGTGGTCATTGAAGGTGAACATTTGCACACTGAAGTTGGTTACGATGCCAAACTGTAGTCAGGTCAAAACCCTGGTGAGGATGACGAGCACTCAGATGAGCTTCCCTGAGACGGTATCTCACAGTTTGTGCAGAATTGTTTTAGCTTTTCTCGGTGGCTGGTCTCAGACAATCCCGCAGGTGAAGAAGCCGAATGTGGAGGGTCCTGTGCTGACGTGTTTGCCAAATTTTCTAAAACGACGTTGGAGACCGCTTATGGTAGAGAAATTAACATTACATTATCTGGCAACAGCTCTGGTGGACCTTTCTGCAATCATCATGCCAATAACACGCTCCCTCAACTGAGGCATCTGTGGCATTGTATTGTGTGACAAAACTGCACATTTTAGAGTGGCCTTTTATTGTTCTCAGCATGAGCTGCACCTGTGTAACGATCATGCTGTTTAATCAGCTTCTTGATATGCCACTCCTGTCAGGTGGATGAATTACCTTTGCAAATGAGAAATGCTCACTAACAGAGCTTTAAACAAATTTGTGCACAAAATTTGAGAGAAATAAGCTTTTTGTCCATATGGAAAACTTTACGTGTTAGGTTGATATTTTTGTTCAGTGTAGATATAGACACAAAGGGATAGTGGTAAAAAGTCTAAAAAGACAGATCCTATACTGCAACGAGTCGTGACTGGGAGATGCTAATGTTCAGAAAGAAAGTAAAACTCTGAAGAAATGGGCCTATTAGTCTGTGACGTAGAGGTCCGTCACTGGCCGCGGGCAGCATCTGGTTCTTTAACGCACACACTCATTCATCACTCCTCCCTGCTCCGTTATCAGATAAGGTCACAATGTGGGTCGACACACAAGTTAACGTCTCTGTCTTAGTACATACATTTCACACTTATGTCAATGTTCAAATTTAATACAAGCAATATGTATTTTACTTATCGTTGTTATGGATTAGCGCGTTGTTTGTTTGTTTGTTTGTTTGTTCTGTTCCTCTCTCTCTATCTCTGTAGCTTCCAGGTATGCTGGATAAGGACCCGAGCAAAGGGAATTGGGCTGACTTTGTAGTGCCTGTCCCAAATGGCTCATTAATGTAAATGTGCATATTGAAAGACACTGTCAGTAGTGATGTCATTTTGTAAATGTTATGTGGTGATATTGTTTCATAAACATGTTGCAATGTATATACTTTAGTAGGTTTGTTTAGTTAATGGAAAATGTAGGTTTGACGAGGTAATTGCTTAATTAATTAGGGTTAATTGTTCTGAGGGGAGGGGCTAGCCCTACAAAAGGAGCCTCTCTTTCAGTTCAAGGAGAGGCCATTTTGGACTGAGCTGTGAATGGGGCAGCATTGTTTTTTTTTTTTTTTTAAACATTTTATTTTTTATTTTTTTATAGCTGTCCCAGAAGGTTGATGGCAGTACTGTTGTTTTTGTTCCGAAATCACTGTGTAAATAAACACCCTGAAGCACAGAAAAACTTTTGTGGCTCCGCCATCTTTCTATTGTGATAGAGGTTAGGTTTTCCAGTATAGCCTTCTGGCCTACTCTACGTGACACAGTCACAAATACAAGTGTTGTCTGTTGCCCACAAACTTACCTTCACATTCGATAAAATGGGTTAGCAGGGCACGGAAGAAACATGGAAAATGGCAAGCCTGCGTACGCTTTCTGACTCTACCTATTTTCTCTACCCACTACGGACTTCCGTTAGGCCTCTCGAAACCACTGTCTGTGGGTGCATTGAGCTATACTGCCCTACCAAGCAAAAAGGCAGTAAATGCTAATAGTGTGAAACTCAGAAAAATGGCTTTTATTTACCTTGGTTTCACAGTAACTTTATGCATTTACTACTAACATGACCCCCATTTTCTCCATAACACAATAGAATAGAGGCAGGATACTTGTCCACATGATTAAGCATGTATTTAATGTAGCAAAAAATGACGAACTAATTTTAGACCAAATGAGCAGTTGCTGCCTTTTTTCTTGGTAGGACATTATAGAGGTCAAGAAGGATTATGTTGACAATCTCAATCATGCTCTGACAATCTAATAAACTTATTAAAATAAGCTTCATTTATAATTGTTCATAATTTCACAATGTTTAGTTGTACAACATAGGATCTTCATTTGAACCAGTTTGCTACAGCAGGAAAATAATCCTGCAGCAACATGAAATGTGAATTACTATGCTGATTATAATTAATGGGGTTAGATTTTTCGTAAGGGATAATCAAGTCTGACACTTCTAATTGGAAATTATAAACTTCAGAAGCCTTTTTTAAACCGCAGTTCTGCAACAGGTTGATCAAATGAAGATCCTATAACTGTAAGTGTGATTTTTAAGCTTTTTCTTTATAGTGACATGGCATCTTCCAATGACTGTGTCAAACAGCAAGTCATAGAAACATAGAAGTTCTGTCAAATTTACAGAGAAGTATCATGACATCAAGTGGTTTCACTGATTACTAGAAATCTGTCACATTACAACCTGTGTGGTGACGCTTATTTAAACGCTTCGGAACGTTTGTACACCTCCATTGTCACGTCAAAAGTAACGGATCATGGGACCTAAAAACAAGATGAGCGAATGGAAACACTGTTATTTACTCACTGACATCCGCCCTGCCTTCCAAGAAACTGATGACAGAGCTGATCACAAACTATACTTTTTTCCAAAATGGAGAGCACAGCCTTTTCAGCCCAACGAGAGAGGTGGCACGCCAAACCCCACGTATGTGACAGGAGAAACGTGTCAACTTTCAGGTCTAAAATGCTTCCGATGCGTTTTAAATCGATTTGTGTGTTTTCACTAAATGCCTTCGTTCAGCGCAGGGATCGTGTGTGTATGTGTGGGCTAAAGTGATGTGTGTTTATAGCTGCTATAACCTAACCATTGGGGCCCACACAGATGACGAGGTGTTTGTAGTAACATGACGCCTGACACCAGACTATACAATTCAGTGTACTGTATGTGTGTGTTTCAGTCCTTTGCGTTTTCATGTGGGTGTTATAAACCGTTGCTCATGCTCTTTCTTTTCTTTCATTTTCAAACTTGATTACCTAGAAGTCACATGACACATCAGGCATGCAAGATCCAAATAATCAAGTACAATTGCATTCAATTATGCTTATTTAACAATATTATTGGTGAGTATCATTGATGCCCCATGACATTCCCGAGTCCAAGCATTGCCATACCTTGGGTTTAACTGTCCTACCCTGAAGTAAGTGCTCTTTCCTGGGCAGGAAAATGGATGCCCAGGAGGTGTGGATGATCCATCATACGCTGAAAGCAGAGGTCATCAGAGAGATGATCACAAGCAAGTGTATGTGAGGGTGCGTGTGTGTGTGCATGTGCGCGTGTGTGTGTGTGTGTGTGCGTGTGTGTACAGAGGTCCAGTTCCAGCAGATAATCCCAGGTAAGACAAAGATATCCTCTATATTCTGTTGGGACGCTCCCCCACAATGTAGAAAACACTGAGGTCAACTTCAAGGCAATAATATTAAATGTTGCCGTCAACTTCCCTATAGCTAGCCAGTGAACATCCTATTGAAATTGTAGAGTGTGCAATGTCTTTGAAAATGTGGCTTATATTCAATGGTTGTTTGGTGTTCAGTGTGTAGGATTTACTGTTGTGAATTAGCAACAATATTTTGTTCAAGCCTGCTGTGGGAGAAATCAACCTTAAAAACACAATTTACAGGTCTTTCATTCCTCCATCTACTTGTCTGTCTGTACCCTTGGAGCAGCACGGTGTATCCCTTTTATCTGGGTCTGACAGGCCGTCTCAGTCCATTGGCCTTGGGTCACAGACATCATAACCCAAAGCTAGGGGCTGGCTGGATGCCCTCAGTGTAATGTTAGCATTGTTGAACTATCTATCTTCAACCAAAACAGAACAGCTAAATAACAAGGCAGTATGGGTTACTGCAATTCAATGATATACTATTTGTGATCAATTGTGGACATAGATGTGTGGAAACCATGTGTCTAATGATATTATATTTTTTTCTGAATTTAAATCAGTTGTGGGCATTGTAATGATGCAGTTAGTGAAGCATCTGTGTCATGCTAGTCAACAGGGACGTTTTCCTATTTCATTTCACTTCTGCCATCAAAAGTTAAATAAAGTTCAAATAAAATAAAAATATGAATTATATCAATTTGACCCACACTGATTGATTTATTTTCTTTTCTTTCTTTTTTCTGTAAGTGATTGTTTTATTTCCAACCCTATTGAAAGGAATGATGTAATTGCACAATATTTAGGCATGGTGTCAACATTATGATCTGAAATTGAACTTAACTTTGTCCTGTGGGTATTTAAGTAGATAAATTGAGATTGAGTCGTCTATTGAAAACAGTCTATAGTGACTTCTCTTTACTTTCAGCGTCTTCCATATGCCTCCATATTTAATAACTTGTTATGTTGACTTTAGAGGCCTCCAAGGTTGGGAAACAATCCATTTCAAACAATGTATTGAGCTGTGCTTACTAAAACGAGTGTGAAAGTCAGAAGGAGACAAAAACAGAACAAATAATTGAATGAATATACTGTATCTATGCTTCTTTGTATCTATTACTGTGTAATCGCTTCATACTCTGACACGGTCATTGAGTACAGTGGGTTTCACCTTCGCACATAATCCTTTACACTACAGCAAAACCTACAATAACACATAGTGTACATTCCAATAACCTTACGAATACAGTCTTATCTAAAGTAGCCTTCCCTGTATCAGATATTGACTGCTAAAACTGAGGCCGTCCATGGGAGTCTAGTGGGTAGACTGTGTGGAAGGAAGGAGAGGAAATAAGAGAAGAGAGAAAACAACACAACAGAACAGGGCAGAACAGAAGACAAGGTTGCAGCTGGGTCTGTATTGAGTAATCAGGCAGTTGGCAGGCAGACAGAAGCCCTCCAGTCGAGCTGAACTGCTTAAGGAGCCCTATCTGCTGTTGTTCCCCTCTGCGCTGGCAGCTTATCACCCAGACGGATTTCAGAGGCCATGAACCGTGCAGGAGAGTCCGTCCACGTGTGAGAAACCCCAGTGCTCTCTCTCTCTCTCTCTCTCTAAGAGTACCCTACCCCCCACCATGGAGAAACAAATATAACTCCTCACAGCCCACGTCACCGTGAGAAGAACAAGTGAGAAAATAGTGTTTTTCTCCTCCTGTTAGTGCCAGGAAGGGAGGAGGGTAAGAGATTGTTTTACCAAAAACATGCATGGGTATGTCTTCAGCCCAGGGCTGTGAGAGATTCTCCCCAAAGGGAAGAGTCACGATCACGACACGCTGACTGGCTCCATGTCAATAGTGAATACACACACGCACGCACGCACGCACGCACGCACGCACGTTGAATGGCTCCATGTCAAAAGTTAATACATGCACACACACACCCACACTCACGCACACACTCACACTCACACTCACTCACTCACATACAAAAACACACACACACTGTACACCCTCCTAACACCTGCCCTCTGAAGGTGCTCTCTGATTAATCCCAACATTAATTATTGACTGAGTTTAATTTGAAAGGCAGAAGGACTGTAAGCCAGGAGACCCTGCTTTAAATAATGTATACGGCCCATTCAGAGGTAATCATATTGTCATTGATTAATATACATTGGTGCAGCCGAGCATACCTGATGTGTGTGGGAGCTAGGGTTGAGCAAGGAGCTAGGGTTGAGCTAGGAGCTAGGGTTGAGCTAGGAGCTAAGGTTGAGCTAGGAAATGGCTATGGAGATGAGTATGATAGAGCACAAAGCAAGGATCTACGGTGTCAAGCCAGGGAGCATCTCCAGGGTCCTGTCCTCCTTGTCTGATGTTTCAATCACAGTTTAGAGCAGGCGGTGCATGGAGGCACTCCACTGCTATCATCTGACTGGATAATACTAGGAGCCCTGGAGAATGACAATAACCAGAGAGGAGATGGAGGGAGTGGAAGAGAGAGAGGATGGGATGAGACAAGGAGACGAAGGATGGGGAGAAGGAGAGTTCGAGACGAGGAAGGAGAGGAGAGGGTGGGATGAGACAAGGACACGAAGGATGGGGAGAAGGAGAGTTAGAGACGAGGAAGGGTAGGAGAGGGTGGAATGAGACAAGGAGACGAAGGATGGGGAGAAGGAGAGTTAGAGACGAGGAAGGGTAGGATAGGGTGGGATGAGACAAGGAGACGAAGGATGGGGAGAAGGAGAGTTAGAGACGAGGAAGGAGAGGAGAGGGTGGGATGAGACAAGGAGACGAAGGATGGGGAGAAGGAGAGATAGAGACGAGGAAGGAGAGGAGAGGGAAGACTTGAAGGAGGAGAGAGTGCGTGAGAGAGAAAGAGAAGGGTGAGGGAAGAAGAGAGAGTGCGTGAGAGAGAAAGAAGGGTGAGGGAAGAAGAGAGAGTTGGGGGAGGGAGAGAGAGAAAGGAAGTAGACATTAAACAAGAGATATCATAGTTATACACTTACTATGAAGTAATAAGAGAATCAGACAGAGAGACAAAAGCAACAGGACACCCCCTCTGACAACATTCCAAATCAGTATATTCTGTCCCTATAAAATTGCCCCTCAAAATGCTTATTTGTTTTACCTACAGTACATCTATCTACTCATCGAAGGTGAGAAACCTTTCCAATGGCAGGGAGAGAAAGATAGTTCACAGAAGTGCTAAGTAAAAGCCCAGTTGGATTCATGTGGGAGTAGTGAGGTAGTGTATAGTAGAGGATTCTCTGCCTGACAGACTGAGGGATCAACATGGTAATATATTCCTGTGCTCCGGCACTCCCCTGCACTCCTGCTGACGTCCAAATGCAGATGTCATGTCACCTACGTTTAGTTTAGACAAACAGAGGAGTGCTTGGAGAGGAGGAAGAGGAGTCAGACGCTGAGGCTGTGCTGCTCAATGAAAAATTCATGCGTTTCTCGTTAGTGAGACGCCAGTCAAAGTATACAGGGAGTTTAGGACATGAAGCAATTATAGACCCACAACTCAACTGTCTGGACACAGAGCACAAGAGTATTCTGACAGACATAAAATACACACACACCTAGGTACCGGAGCCCCAAGTCTAGGTCCAAAAGGCTCCTAACAGCTTTTACCCCCAACCCATAAGACTGCTGAACAATTCATCAAATGGCCACCCATACTATTTCAGCCCCACCCCTGTTTTTACTCTTCTGCTAATCGTTGTTTATTATCTATGCATTGTCACTTTACCACTACCTACATGTGCAAATTACCTCGACAAACCTGTACCCCCACACATTGACTCGGTATCATTATTTTGTGTTACTTTTTACACACACACACACACACACACACACACACACACACACACACACACACACTTGGAAGAACACTACTCCATCAAGCAGACAAAACCCACACCAGTGGCCCCTCCATCTCCCTCCAGAAGATTGTGAAAGCTTTGGCAAGCCTGAGTGAAGATGTTGTTTTTGTTAATACATAAAGATTAGGAAACAGACTCCAGTCTAAATCCCCCCTCAATTCTCTCTCTCTGCCTCACGCATTCCCTCTCTCACTTTCTCTCTCTTTCTCCTTCTCTCTCACCCTCACCCTCCCTCCATCTATCTATCTCCCTGGCAGGAGAGTTAGCCTAGTAAGACAGCTCTTCTTCCCCAGATGAGCTGGTGAGTTCTGAGAAACGTGATTCGTTCCTCCCTTCTCCTTTCTTAAACTGTAAGTAGATTCTCCCTGACAGTATGTGAGGTGTTTTACACTTGACAGAGGCATAAGAACAGCATACTCTGGATTCACTAAATGCCAGAGGAACAGAATCAGACTCTTACCCAATCTGAGTGCACTAGACAAGTTGAGCAACATGCCCATGACCCTGCCAAGGGGTTCAATCACTGTCAGTGAGATACGCATTTCTGTGCTCACCATCTAGGATGTCAGTTACATAGTGCTAACCACACTGACAACATGTTAAGAGGTGTGCAGTTTTCTAGGAGGGTAATAGCGACTGAAGTGGGAGGTTTAGAGAAGGGCCTCTTATCTCCATCTTGTGGTGTTTGGAGTTGAGGCATGTATGAGATGGGGGAGAAATAGATTATCATCTATGACTGAGTGAGGCCTTATGTCCTGATTAGATCTGTTCAGAAATGAGGAGAAGTTAAAAGAAAATGTTTGTGGAAAAAAGTTCAAGAAAAAAATGAGAACAACATAGACAGCTGCTATTGAAACCATTATCAATATATATATTTTTTAGGGACGTTTGACTAAATATTGTCCAGTATACTAATGTGACTGTCTTGGCAACTCATTCATACATAGAAAGAGGACAGTGGTAATTTACCCCTTTTACTTCTACCCAGAGCCAGAGCATCAGTGGTCGTCCCCTTCTCTCCTCATACTCATTCTTCCATCATCACAGCCTTAACCTCCGTCAACTCTCCTTCTACCCAGAGCCAGAGCATCAGTGGTCGTCCCCTTCTCTCCTCATACTCTTTCTTCCATCATCACAGCCTTAACCTTCATCAACTCTCCTTCTACCCACATGCCTCGGGGGCACTCCAGCCCGCCCCTGGGGGGAGGGAAGGTTTTTATCATCCAAAGTGAGAAAGAGAGAAATGAGGCAGAATCACTTTAAAAGAAACAACAGTAGCACATCAAGAGGTTCTGAGGCAACAATGGGCATGCCATAAGCATCACCTCCATCACCCACCTGAGTCACAAAGGCACATCTTAGCCAATCACGGGCTTCAAAGCAGCCTCGCGGCGGACCAAAGTGCAGCCGGCGTAATCTAATTGTCATTGTATTGCCTTCTGATGTAAAAGGCTGCTCTTTTCAGGGCTTCTGAAAGGGGCGGGAGTATGGATGAATAGGTCTCAGGCAACTGCCGGAGACCTTAACCTGATTTAAGAGAGTTAAAAGGAGTCTGGTATGGTATTAAGCTGCACTTTGGGGCGACTGTGTTATTCAGACTTCACAATGGGCCTCTGTTAGAGTGGTGGTGCACTGTAGTTATTATCATAGCCTTGGAAATATACCCATCTCATCAGAGGAAAGGTGTCCCAAGCCAAACGAATACAGTCTAAGAGACACACACACAGACACAGACACGCACGCACACACACACACACACACACACACACACACACACACACACACACACACACACACACACACACACACACACACACACACACACACACACACACACACACACACACACACACACACACACACACACACACACACACACACACTTAGAACGATCTTGATGAAACCCAGGACATGAGTCAAGGGCAGAGTGGGAGGGAGGTGTTTGTCATCTCTCCCTCCTCTCCCTCAGCCTCTCCATCCACCTCAGGCCATCTCAAAGGCATCAGTCCTATAATGAAATGTTGGTGTTTCTCTAGTGTGAGGGGGACTAGTACTGCAGTCCTCTCTTCCTCTGTCTCTGACTGAGCACTTTAATGGTATTCAGCACGCTGCGTATTTAACACCCACCCCGATTACATATGAAAAGGAGAACATTCACTGAGCTAATTCCAACACGATGGACTGTTTCATGGGATTTGAATCACTCCCGGAGCCTTTGTAGGTCATGTCTGTATCACTGATTATATGGCTATGTCTATTCCTGGCATATGTCTATTCCTGGCATATGTCTATTCCTGGCATATGTCTATTCTTGGCCATATGATCTTATAAGAAGGACAATAATGGTTGTAGTCACTGTTATCATGGTTGTCTCTCTCTAGCACTGTAACACATGTCATAATCTTTATGTTAAATCGTATCTGTTTCTGATAGATACATCACATAACTTTTAAGGACTTTCAATATGTGGTGCTCTGTCCGTCCATCCATCCAACCATCCATCAATTAAATTATTTAATTCATTGTTTCATTTATTTACCCTTCCATCCATCCTTCCTTCCATCCATCCATCCTGTGCTCCTCTATATGTGAAGATAGATCGTGTTTTAGTGAAGGACAATAATTCCTCCCTGGGTAGACAGAGGAACAGTGTCAGGCTGCTCTTAATGCTCAGGGAGAAAGCACACCTGCATGTCTGACTCTTTGCTGCAGCACTGCCCCGCATCCATCTGCACTTAGCCGTAGCCTCCTCCTTCATTAGCCAATGGCACCTTTAGCTTATGGCCGGGGCAGCGCCAATGTCTATATCATAATGAAATTTATGAAGAAGAGCCACTTGGTATGCTAGCTATGTGGCAGCTAGGTCCCAGCGCTCAGAGAAACCCACACGCTCTCTTTTATAGATTGTATAATGACTTGCATGAAAATGGTTTCACACTAACATAAATCAAATGTCAAAATACAACCGGAGCAAGACAATTCCCATGGTGTGCATACACACACATAGAAACACAAATACCTGTACATGTGCACACGCACGCACACACACACACACACACACACACACACACACACACACCGAAATAAGCCAGCCATCCAGAGAGCTTACAGCCCCTGCTTATGCAGATCCATGTAGTACTTAATAGCATACATAATAATTTATTAAGAAATGTTAAATATTCATCAATATTAAATTAATCATTTATAGCAGATCTTTAAATTAAAGGGTGTCCTTGAAGTTGCAGATGTGAGGAGTGTCTTCTGCAAAGAGGCAATCCCCCGCGGACATTTTATATTTGCGATGTACAACACTGCTATTGTTTAATGAGTATCCCACTTTGATACATCCAGCCCTTTAAAGAAAAGGAAGGGTAATACACACATGCACAGAACAAATGTCACAGTAAAAGTCATTAATCGCTAGTGCAATAATTAACATAATCACAGTGCGTGAAAACACACTGTTTTAAAGATACAGTGTGTATCGGTCTGAAATCAGAAAGAGAGAAAGAAGAAGGAGAAGGAGGAAGTCAACTTCCAAATGGTAGTATGCTCCCTACTCCTGATCTTTCTTCCTCATCCCCTTCTCACCCCTCTACCTTCCTCTACCTCCCTTTCATTATACCCCCCCACTTCTTTCTCGTTCTCTCTCTCGCGCTCTCTCTTACTCTCAAGGTTACTGCTGATTCTCATATCCTGCTTGTTTTCATTAAACCGAGTTTACCCGATGAATGGCTATCCCCGTCCTATCTGTGCCGAACACGCATTGGAGTCATACATGTATTTGCAGCAGCAAAGAATTGAATCCAATTACAATAGTCAGACAAGTCTTAAATCAAAGTTAGAGTACCATTAGTAAATACAGTATGACCGCTGTGTGTTGAAGAAACCCCAGCCCCATGTGGTGTCCATGGAGTCATGAAAGCATGAGAACATATGTGTCCATCCAGTGTCTTTAGAGGATGCGGCGCTCTGCCAGAGCACACCTGCTGGTGAGACCTCATGTGACACACGGTTACACAGCAGCCTAGCGTCATGTCACACCTGTCCCCACGCGCTAACCACAACCTGCCATGCACCGGGTCACCTGGGCCCTCTCCTTCCACACCTGTCCCCACCTCACCGCCCTCACCCACCCACAGGTACACCTGGGCCCTCTCCTTCCACACCTGTCCCCACCTCACCGCCCTCACCCACCCACAGGTACACCTGGGCCCTCTCCTTCCACACCTGCCCCCATCTCACCGCCCTCACCCACCCACAGGTACACCTGGGCCCTCTCCTTCCACACCTGCACCCACCTCACCGCCCTCACCCACCCACAGGTACACCTGGGCCCTCTCCTTCCACACCTGCCCCCACCTCACCGCCCTCACCCACCCACAGGTACACCTGGACCCTCTCCTTCCACACCTGCCCCCACCTCACCGCCCTCACCCACCCACAGGTACACCTTTATTTATTTTATTTTACCTTTATTTAACCAGGTAGGCAAGTTGAGAACAAGTTCTCATTTACAACTGTGACCTGGCCAAGATAAAGCAAAGCAGTTCGACAGATACAACAACACAGAGTTACACATGGAGTAAAACAAACATACAGTCAATAATAAAGTATAAACAAGTCTATATACAATGTGAGCAAATGAGGTGAGAAGGGAGGTAAAGGCAAAAAAAAGGCCTTGGTGGCAAGGTAAATACAATATAGCAAGTAAAACACTGGAATGGTAGTTTTGCAATGGAAGAATGTGCAAAGTAGAAATAAAAATAATGGGGTGCAAAGGAGCAAAATAAATAAATTAATTAAATACAGTTGGGAAAGAGGTAGTTGATAGGGCTAAATTATATGTGGGCTATGTACAGGTGCAGTAATCTGTGAGCTGCTCTGACAGTTGGTGCTTAAAGCTAGTGAGGGAGATAAGTGTTTCCAGTTTCAGAGATTTTTGTAGTTCGTTCCAGTCATTGGCAGCAGAGAACTGGAAAGAGAGGCGGCCAAAGAAAGAATTGGTTTTGGGGGTGACTAGAGAGATATACCTGCTGGAGCGTGTGCTACAGGTGGGAGATGCTATGGTGACCAGCGAGCTGAGATAAGGGGGGACTTTACCTAGCAGGGTCTTGTAGATGACATGGAGCCAGTGGGTTTGGCGACGAGTATGAAGCGAGGGCCAGCCAACGAGAGCGTACAGGTCGCAATGGTGGGTAGTGTATGGGGCTTTGGTGACAAAACGGATTGCACTGTGATAGACTGCATCCAGTTTGTTGAGTAGGGTATTGGAGGCTATTTTGTAAATTACATCGCCAAAGTCGAGGATTGGTAGGATGGTCAGTTTTACAAGGGTATGTTTGGCAGCATGAGTGAAGGATGCTTTGTTGCGAAATAGGAAGCCAATTCTAGATTTAACTTTGGATTGGAGATGTTTGATATGGGTCTGGAAGGAGAGTTTACAGTCTAACCAGACACCTAAGTATTTGTAGTTGTCCACGTATTCTAAGTCAGAGCCGTCCAGAGTAGTGATGTTGGACAGGCGGGTAGGTGCAGGTAGTGATCGGTTGAAGAGCATGCATTTAGTTTTACTTGTATTTAAGAGCAGTTGGAGGCCACGGAAGGAGAGTTGTATGGCATTGAAGCTTGCCTGGAGGGTTGTTAACACAGTGTCCAAAGAAGGGCCGGAAGTATACAGAATGGTGTCGTCTGCGTAGAGGTGGATCAGAGACTCACCAGCAGCAAGAGCGACCTCATTGATGTATACAGAGAAGAGTGTCGGTCCAAGAATTGAACCCTGTGGCACCCCCATAGAGACTGCCAGAGGTCCGGACAACAGACCCTCAGATTTGACACACTGAACTCTATCAGAGAAGTAGTTGGTGAACCAGGCGAGGCAATCATTTGAGAAACCAAGGCTGTTGAGTCTGCCGATGAGGATGTGGTGATTGACAGAGTCGAAAGCCTTGGCCAGATCAATGAATACGGCTGCACAGTAATGTTTCTTATCGATGGCGGTTAAGATATCGTTTAGGACCTTGAGCGTGGCTGAGGTGCACCCATGACCAGCTCTGAAACCAGATTGCATAGCAGAGAAGGTATGGTGAGATTCAAAATGGTCGGTAATCTGTTTGTTGACTTGGCTTTCGAAGACCTTAGAAAGGCATGGTAGGATAGATATAGGTCTGTAGCAGTTTGGGTCAAGAGTGTCCCCCCCTTTGAAGAGGGGGATGACCGCAGCTGCTTTCCAATCTTTGGGAATCTCAGACGACACGAAAGAGAGGTTGAACAGGCTAGTAATAGGGGTAGCAACAATTTCGGCAGATAATTTTAGAAAGAAAGGGTCCAGATTGTCTAGCCCGGCTGATTTGTAGGGGTCCAGATTTTGCAGCTCTTTCAGAACATCAGCTGAATGGATTTGGGAGAAGGAGAAATGGGGAAGGCTTGGGCGAGTTGCTGTTGGGGGTGCAGTGCTGTTGACAGGGGTAGGAGTAGCCAGGTGGAAAGCATGGCCAGCAGTAGAAAAATGCTTATTGAAATTTTCAATTATGGTGGATTTATCAGTGGTGACAGTGTTTCCTATCTTCAGTGCAGTGGGCAGCTGGGAGGAGGTGTTCTTATTCTCCATGGACTTTACAGTGTCCCAGAACTTTTTTGAGTTAGTGTTGCAAGAAGCAAATTTCTGCTTGAAAAAGCTAGCCCTACACCTGGACCCCCTCTATAGGCGCAGCAAGGTTAGAACATAGAGATGATGTTGAGGAGGCACGTGTAGAACTGTATGATAGCCGATGTAAGAATGGAATACCTCAGGTGAATCACATTGGCTTGATAGGAGTTTCTTTCCGTACACACAAAGATATTCCCCCATTACCAGTGGTGTAAAGTACTTCAGTAAAAATGCTTTGAAGTACTACTTAAGTTGTTTTTTGGGGCATCTGTACTTTACTTTGACACCTTTTATTTTTATTACACTACATTCCTAAAGAAAATTATGTACTTTTTACTCCTTACATTTTCTCTGACACCCAAAAGTACTCATTACATTTTGAATGCTTAGCAGGACTGTAACGCTTCTCCTCTCACGAGGAGGAGTAGTAGGAAGGATCGGAGGACCAATGTGCAGCGTGGTACGTGTTCATATTGCTTACTTTTAATAGAACACCGAAAAATACAAAATAACAACGTGAATAAATGAAACAAACGAAACAGTCCTGTCTGGAACAAACACTGACACGGAAAATAATGATCCACAACTCAAAAGTGAAACCAGGCTACCTAAGTATGGTTCTCAATCATGGACAACGATTGACAGCTGCCTCTGATTGAGAACCATACCGGGCCAAACACAGAAATCCCAAAACATAGAAAAAGGAACATAGACAACCCACCCAACTCACGCCCTGACCATACTAAAACAAAGACACAACAACAGAACTAAGGTCAGAACGTGACAAGGACAAGAAGAATGGTCCCATTCACACACTTACAGTGCCTTGCGAAAGTATTCAGCCCCCTTGAACTTTGCGACCTTTTGCCACATTTCAGGCTTCAAACATAAAGATATAAAACTGTATTTTTTTGTGAAGAATCAACAACAAGTGGGACACAATCATGAAGTGGAACGACATTTATTGGATATTTCAAACTTTTTTAACAAATCAAAAACTGAAAAATTGGGCGTGCAAAATTTTTCAGCCCCCTTAAATTAATACTTTGTAGCGCCACATTTTGCTGCGATTACAGCTGTAAGTCGTATGGGGTAAGTCTCTATCAGTTTTGCACATCGAGAGACTGAAATTTTTTCCCATTCCTCCTTGCAAAACAGCTCGAGCTCAGTGAGGTTGGATGGAGAGCATTTGTGAACAGCAGTTTTCAGTTCTTTCCACAGATTCTCGATTGGATTCAGGTCTGGACTTTGACTTGGCCATTCTAACACCTGGATATGTTTATTTTTGAACCATTCCATTGTAGATTTTGCTTTATGTTTTGGATCATTGTCTTGTTAGAAGACAAATCTCCGTCCCAGTCTCAGGTCTTTTGCAGACTCCATCAGGTTTTCTTCCAGAATGGTCCTGTATTTGGCTCCATCCATCTTCCCATCAATTTTAACCATCTTCCCTGTCCCTGCTGAAGAAAAGCAGGCCCAAACCATGATGCTGCCACCACCATGTTTGACAGTGGGGATGGTGTGTTCAGCTGTGTTGCTTTTACGCCAAACATAACGTTTTGCATTGTTGCCAAAAAGTTCAATTTTGGTTTCATCTGACCAGAGCACCTTCTTCCACATGTTTGGTGTGTCTCCCAGGTGGCTTGTGGTAAACTTTAAACAACACTTTTTATGGATATCTTTAAGAAATGGCTTTCTTCTTGCCACTCTTCCATAAAGGCCAGATTTGTGCAATATATGACTGATTGTTGTCCTATGGACAGAGTCTCCCACCTCAGCTGTAGATCTCTGCAGTTCAACCAGAGTGATCATGGGCCTCTTGGCTGCATCTCTGATCAGTCTTCTCCTTGTATGAGCTGAAAGTTTAGAGGGACGGCCAGGTCTTGGTAGATTTGCAGTGGTCTGATACTCCTTCCATTTTAATATTATTGCTTGCACAGTGCTCCTTGGGATGTTTAAAGCTTGGGAAATCTTTTTGTATCCAAATCCGGCTTTAAACTTCTTCACAACAGTATCTCGGACCTGCCTGGTGTGTTCCATGTTCTTCATGATGCTCTCTGCGCTTTTAACGGACCTCTGAGACTATCACAGTGCAGGTGCATTTATACGGAGACTTGATTACACACAGGTGGGTTGTATTTATCATCATTAGTCATTTAGGTCAACATTGGATCATTCAGAGATCCTCACTGAACTTCTGGAAAGAGTTTGCTGCACTGAAAGGGGCTGAATAATTTTGCACGCCCAATTTTTCAGTTTTTGATTTGTTAAAAAAGTTTGAAATATCCAATAAATGTCGTTCCACTTCATGATTGTGTCCCACTTGTTGTTGATTCTTCACAAAAAATACAGTTTTATATCTTTATGTTTGAAGCCTGAAATGTGTCAAAAGGTCGCAAAGTTCAAGGGGGCCGAATATTTTCGCAAGGCACTGTATCTAGAGAACATCCCTGGTCATCCCTACTGCCTCTAATCTGGTGGACTCACTAAACACAAACACTTCATTTGTAAATTATGTCTGAGTGTTGGAGTGTGTCCCTGGCTATCCAAAAATTAAAAACAAGAATATTGTGCCATCTTAATATAAGGAGTTTGAAAGCATTTCTACTTTTGATACTGAAGTATATTTTAGCAATTACATTTACTTTTGATACTTAAGTATATTTAAAACTAAATACTTTTAGACTTTTACTCAAGTTGTATTTTACTGGATGACTTTCACTTTTACTTGAGTCACTTTTACTTGAGTATGACAATTAGTTACTTTTTCCAGAACTGCCCATTACACTTCTTCTTTCTCAGTAACTCCTCTTCAGCTCGATGCCCAGGCCCGGAAGGTTTAAATAAGCAGGCCTGTTGTCTCAGTTTGGGGTTATAATAGTGAGAGGTTCGGCGTGAGGTTCGTCAAAAAGCGGCTTATAAAAGATTACGCCTCCCTGATAGCAACTCATCAGGAGATAATGAATAGTGCGGGCCTCTCTCACCACTCCCTAAGCCTGCTTATTAGAGGGCTTACATTTACATCAGAGCTCATCTCTCCCATTTACACAGTACTGAGTTAGAGGAAGACTGCACACCCATGTTTGATTCTGCCCTTAAACTCACACAGCTCTTGATCATTTCGGTTGAGATGCAGTGAGAAAGGCACACTAAACCCATGGCCTAAGGGATTGAGACATTTTTGTGAAATGTATTACCAATCAGAGGATTTAATTTAGCTAGATTTGTTTCTTTTATTGATGAAATCCAATAACAGGCGAGTCGTTAGATTAAAGGGGTCTTATAAGCCTGATTGGTTTTGATGATAAAATCTTGATTGTTTTTGGTAGAGTTTAGGATCATTTCATGTAACTGGAGAAAACTGACACAAGGTTCCCTGTTCATGCAGTATGACATTTTTCTTTGTGCACTAAAACCAATTGCATTCTTCTAATAGATCATCAAGCTAAAATAAAACCAAATACAATGGCATGTTTCAGCATATCATTTTATTGTTTAACTGAATGCAGCTAGGTTATTTGTATGACCACCCAACATTTTAGATGACAAGAGAATATGTAATTATAGTTGAAACTCTGATTAAGGACCATCTCATACATAGTTTGGTCCTATTCTCTGATGATTAAGGACCATCTCATACATAGTAAGGTCCTACTCTCTGATGATTAAGGACCATCTCATACATAGTAAGGTCCTACTCTGATGATTAAGGACCATCTCATACATAGTAAGGTCCTATTCTCTGATGATTAAGGACCATCTCATACATAGTAAGGTCCTACTCTCTGATGATTAAGGACCATCTCATACATAGTAAGGTCCTACTCTGATGATTAAGGACCATCTCATACATAGTAAGGTCCTACTCTCTGATGATTAAGGACCATCTCATACATAGTAAGGTCCTACTCTCTGATGATTAAGGACCATCTCATACATAGTAAGGTCCTACTCTCTGATGATTAAGGACCATCTCATACATAGTTTGGTCCTACTCTCTGATGATTAAGGACCATCTCATACATAGTAAGGTCCTACGCTATGATGCCTGTATAAAACAGGCCAATATCCCTAGAAAGAGGAACATAGTAGCCTACATCCACCGCTAAAATAGCACCCAGCCCAGGGCTAACTCTGATTGAATGTTTTATCACAGACAATCCTGAGTGCTGGAAAAAAGTACTAATTCATTCATCCCTGTTCAAGTAAAGCACTGTAACAACCAAGTAATTCTATTCAGATTTTCCCTTTCATACTACTTTGATTTGTCATGTTTTTTCGGCCTCTTCCATCCCTCTCTCCTCCAAACCTATTTTCTTCCCTCGTTCACAGAATGCTTGATATCAGTGTGCAGTAATTCACTTATTGAGTATCCTGCCTCAGTCGTGTCATGGCAGGGCGACGGGAGTAATTCGGCGCTCTGCCGTGGTAAAAGGACACAGTAAGTAGGTGTCCGGGACAGCTTCGGAAGGGCACGGAAATCCATCAGAGTGGCGTATATGATGGATCGCGCCAGCGTGCGGGATGAATAGACATGCAAAGCAAAACACACGGAGGCCAAAATAGGAGGAGGAATATACATTACATCCATTTAATCATCCACTGCCGCGCGTTTGTCGCTGTAGTGAGGCAGGCAGGCCACGCTCTGCTCTACTCTTCTCTCTCTCTCTCTTTCTCTCTATCGCTGCCTTCAAAGGCCTCAGCCAGATTGATTATGTACAGGAGAGCAACAAGCAGAAAACGCAAAACACCTGCCAAGGAGAGGATGCTGCACGATTTTTCACCATGCCACAAAAAAAACCTACTGTGAGATGACAGTGAGAAAAGAGAGAAAGAGAAAAGCCATTGGCTTCATAACAATACTGAGTAGAATCTTGTGACTTAGTAATACAAAGTACATCAAGGATATTCTCATGGACCTGCAATTATTATTCCAATATCATATCCAATAGGCCAGGGCACTCAAACCCTGTTCCTGGAGAGCTGCCGTCCTGCAACTCTAATCTATTACCTGATTCTAATAATTAGCTGGTTGATAAGCTGAACCCGGTTAGTTCCAACTGGGGTTGGAGCGAAAACCTACAAGAGGGTAGCTCTCCAGGAACAGGGTTGGAGTGAAAACCTACAAGAGGGTAGCTCTCCAGGAACAGGGTTGGAGTCCCCTGCAATAGTCCTACATGCTGTATGTTAGCTTTTCCACTGGTGTGGCGCTGAAGAGAGATAGGAGGACTCACACGGCAGCATGACAAACGAGAAGCGTCAGTGTGTTGACAGGTCGGGGGACCAGAGAGCTGAGAGTTCAGTGGGGAATTGAGGTGAAATGTCAAAGCATATCTAAGTTTACACAGCTGCAGGGCAGAGGATCCCAGAATCCCTCGCTACTGTCTGACGGAGGAGGGTAAAGAAGTGGAGGCCATTAGAAAGGAATACCAAAACATGGAAAAGAGATGAGGCGCTGGGTGGGTTGGGGGTCTCATCACCATCTCCTGCAGGTAATTGCCTTCACACCCAAGACCTGGTTTAACCTCCAGGTTGAAAGACTCAACACCTTTTAGGACTGCCGTATAAAACACCACCACCAAGGTCAACCTGAAGAAATATCTTCGTGCACTGAGATATGCTTGAATAGGAGAGAAGGTAAACGATTAGGGCGACAACACAGCAACATCTTCAGATTTTTCTCAAGACAAAATCTGTTGTGCATGACTGGCATTGTTGTCAGTATGTGTGTTTTATGCTGACAGTATTCATTGTTTGTTTGATGTAGGGTATGTCCTAATATGTACACCGTACTGCTCCTATGCATTCAGCGCTATCAATGCAAACATCTCCCTCTTGGCCCATTTTGATGAGAGCTGTCCTACATGTCAAGGCTGACACCAAAGTACAGGCCTTCCTTCCCCTCCCGAGACCAACAAAACACTGAACGTTTCAACTCACTGTGTTCCCTGTTTAAAGTTGGGATTTTGAAGGACTCCAGCCTAACTCAAGATGAATGGGGAAACAGCAGATTGAGGGAAATGGGGAGGATGAGAGGAGATCAAGACTGTACAACTTGAAAAGACACTTTCGATAAAGGAGAGCAAAGCCCCTTTTATGTTCCTTTCATGAGACGATGAAGACATAGGAACCACTCAGATATTCCAATATACATGGTGAGGTTGTGGTGCTCTTTCTTCCAGATTCCATACCCCTCACCACTCATAAATATACATGAGACATATGTAAATTATATTTCACAGATCCTTTTTTATGTGTATGTAGCCTTTAGCCATGTGTGATTGTTATGCAACTTTTCTATTCATAGTATATTATCTCCAGTGGTAAAGATATAACAAATTAATCTGTCATTTTTGGGGGATCTACAAAGCAAAAACATCCTGTTGAAATGACTATGAAGGAGGTTAGGTTATTTTCTACACCAATAAGCTCTGTAGTATCTGAGGTTGTGGTGGGTTAAACGTCTTTTGACTCCAAGGCATGGTGGAGCCTCTCTGCCAGCCGGACCCACAGACCCCCTGTAACGGTTTTCTTTAGGTGAAGGCGAGTCGGACCAAAATGCAGCGTGGTTGTTATTCATGGTTCTTTAATGAAGAAAACTATACATGAATAAACTAACAAAACAACAAACGTGAGAAAACCTAAACAGCCTATCTGGTGACAACAAACACAAAGACAGGAACAATCACCCACAAACACACAGTGAAACCCAGGCTACCTAAGTATGATCCTCAATCAGAGACAACTAATGACACCTGCCTCTGATTGAGAACCATACTAGGCCGAAACATAGAAATAACCCAAAACATAAAAAAACAAACATAGACTGCCCACCCAACTCACGCCCTGACCATACTAAATAAATACAAAACAAAGGAAATACAGGTCAGAACGTGACACCCCCCTCCATTCTGGTTGCTCATCTGGAAAAGATCTGGGGCCTGGCCAAGGGAGGAGGGAGATGGGAGAGAGGGGTTGAATGAAAAACGAGGATATCACAACATCGTTGCAAGGTTAGCACTGGCACTAATGGAGCTGTGCTGGGGCAGGGCGCCCCAAGGATCGACCCTGCCAAGGAGGGTCATGTATGAGTCCGAGATAAACTACTGCTGGGGGCATAGCACTACCACAAGCCCCAACACTGCCTGCTAAGCTTGCACACACACATACACAGACACAAACACACACACACACACACACAGAAACACCTACACCTCACATTTATCTGACCATCACATCCAGCTCTGAGAGATCCCATTTTTTCATAAAGGATGGAGTTTGACACAGCACTATTCACTGTTTATATTAACACTCTTACTTGCTTCTTACAGGGTTAGGGTTAGAGTGGGGGCCTATCTATCAGGGGATCATTTTGATATTCTGTTTGACCCTGTCACATACTCTCATTTTGGAACTATTCCATCAAATACTCAGAAACGTGATGCTTGAGGTAAATGATCGATCATTGGACAAAAACATTGTTTTTATTCCACTCACCCTTTAATCCGTCTGTCTGACAAATCAAGTGAGCCCTCCTGTAGTGCTGTAATTGTGCTATAATAGCAGGAAACCTCTCACTTAAACTGGCAAACCTAATTGAACTATTGATCTAATTGCAGATCAGGAGACAGAGAGCGAGAGGAGACCACTTTACGGTTCACATTTCAGGAACTCTCTGCCAAGCCGTGCTGCTGCTGTCTAGCCTCATCATCTACATGGGAACATGCTCGCCGCAGTCCTCCCCAGTTCAACTACACAGATCATTTTAACACAGGGAGATGGTTCCTGAAGAGAAGAGCTCAGAGGTGCCACAGCAGACAGTCATGGGAAAAATGAGAGAGAATAATGAAAAAGACATGTGATTATATGAAATGGAGTTCTCCTACAGTGTTGAGGTAGACAGATGAAATTAGTGGACAGAGGGTTAAAGGGATAGGGGGACAGGTTTAGGGGTGACACACCCCGGAACCTGGATGGTCTCCCTGTCACATCGGACAGAAATGATATGAAATGGAGTTCTCCTACAGTGTTGAAGTAGACAGATGAAATTAGTGGACAGAGGGTTAAAGGGATAGGGGGACAGGTTTAGGGGTGACACACCCCGGAACCTGGATGGTCTCCCTGTCACATCGGACAGAAATGATATGAAATGGAGTTCTCCTACAGTGTTGAAGTAGACAGATGAAATTAGTGGACAGAGGGTTAAAGGGATAGGGGGACAGGTTTAGGGGTGACACACCCCGGAACCTGGATTGTCTCCCTGTCACATCGGACAGAATTGATATGAAATGGAGTTCTCCTACAGTGTTGAGGTAGACAGATGAAATAGGGTTAAAGGGATAGGGGGACAGGTTTAGCGGTGACACACCCCGAAACCTGGATGGTCTCCCTGTCACATCGGATTCAGCTTGGACTCAACTTGGACAAAGATGGCTGTGTTTTGGCAGCGCAGCGACAATATTAAGGACCAGTTTATGGCTGTTTGTCTATGCTCGTTCAGAGACAGAGAGGGATAAAAGCCTCCACTCTTCTGGGAAGGATTTCCACTAGATGTTGGAACATTGCTGTGGAGACTTTCTTCCATTCAGCCACAAGAGAATTAGTGAAGTTGAGCACTGATGTTGGGCGATTAGACCTGGCTCGCAGTCGGCGTTCTAATTCATCTCAAAGGTGTTTGATGGGGTTGAGGTCAGGTCTCTGTGCAGGTCAGTCAAATTCTTCCACATCGATCTCGAATAACCATTAAATAACCGTTACTGCACAGGGCATTGTCATGTTGAAACAGGAAAGGGCCTTGCCCAAACTGTTGCCACAATGTTGGAAGCACAGACTCATCTTAGAATGTAATTGTATGCTATAGTGTTAAGGTTTTCCTTCACTGGATCTCAGGGGTCTAGCCTGAACTATGAAAACCAGCCCCATACCATTATTACTCCTCCAGCAAACTTTACATTTGGCACCAGTGGAGGCTCCTCAGAAGAGGAGGGGGAGGACCATCTTCCTCAGTGAATTAAAAAAAAATGTCAAAAATATTCACATCACCAAATCAATAATTAAAACCCACTACTTTGCAAAGAAGGTCTACAGTAGTCTCAACACCACTCTGTAGGGTAGCACCATGGTGTAGACGGAGGACAGCTAGCTTCCATCCTCCTATGATTACATTGACTTCAATACTAAACCTATGAGTCTCCTCCTTCCATAGACTAACACAGTAATTATGACAACTTCCGGAGGACATCCTTCAACCTATCAGAACTCTTGCAGAACTCTTGCAGTATGAACTGACATGTTATCCATTATTATCATTATTATTAGTATTGGATAGAAAACACTCTAAAACTGTTTGAATTATGTCTGTGAGTATAACAGAACTCATATTGCAGGCAAAAACCTGAGAAATTCCACTTCCTGTTTGTATTTTGTCTGGGGGTGGCAGATTTTCAACCAAGCTCTTATTGAAATTACAGCGAGATATGGATGAGTTTTCACTTCCTACGCCTTCCACTAGATGTCAACAGTCAATAGAACTTTGTCTGATGACTAATGTGAAGGGGGGTCGAATGAGACAGGAAATAGTCACCACTGCCACGAGTTGACCATGCTTTCAACATGTGCGTTTACAGGTAAAGGACCTGCGTTCCACCGGTCATCTGAAGTCATTCTAATTCTCCGGTTGGAACGCTATTCAAGATATATGTAAACAACATTCTAAAGATTGATTCAGTACATCGTTTGACATGTTTCTACTGACACGTTACGGAACTTTTGGACATTGAAACGATGTGGCTATGCAAAATCACTTGATGTTTTTGGAACTAGTGAATCCAATACGCCAATGTAAACTCCAATGTAAATATGAACTTTATCAAACAAAACATGCCTGTATTGTGTAACATGAAGTCCTATGAGTGTCATCCGATGAAGATAATTCAAGGTTAGTGATTAATTTTAGCTCCATTTCTGCTTTTTGTGAATGCTATATTTGCTGGAAAATGGCTGTGCTTATTGTGGTTTGGTGGAGACCTAACAATCGTTTGTAGTGCTTTTGCTGAAAAGCATATTTGAAATCGGACACGTTGGTGGGATTAACAACAAGATTAACTTTAAAATGATATAAGACACATGTATGTTTTAGAAATTGTAATTATGAGATTTCTGTGGTTTGAATTTGGCGCCCTCTATCTTCACTGGTAGTTGTCATATCGATCCCGTTAGCGGGATTGCAGCCATAACAAGTTAATCTAGTACTGAAAGCATAAACTATAGCTAGCTAGCACTGCAGTGTATAAAATATAGTGAGTAGTTGACTCAAAGAGAAAGACAATTTTGAACAAATTAATTTCTTGCAGTTCCAAAATGAAGGCGAAGCAAGGGAGAAGTAGAGGGAGAGAGATATTTCGTAATGTTTTTTCACTTTCAGTTTCACTTAGCTAGCAAATGCAGCTAGCTAGTTTAGCCTACTGAAACGCCCCATCCAACACAACACTGGAACCTTTCCAAGTCAAAGTAAGCTTTTGGTTTAAAAATGTATTGCCACCGAGGCCCGCCAGTGTAACTGCTTACTGACTGTACACTGTAATGTCACTGCATGATTGTAGCAGGTTTACTAACACGTTAGTTCTATTAACTATGTTGACTATGATGTTACTTTAGCTAATATGGTGACAACAATGTGTGCTGGGTGTAGCAGTTAGGGTTGGAAAGTTTTTTTTTGCCTGGTCACATACAGCTGATGTGTTGTGCATTGAAGTCCACAAGTGAAGGGAAAAGGTGAGAGGAGGAGAGTTCATAGATGCGAGGAATAAATCGTGGCTGCTATGAAAGTGAACTGTGTTTACATGTGGTCAGGGGTGTAAAATACATAAACAGAAGCAAATGGAACAAAATGGGGATAAATATTCCTGAAGTTGTCGAATGGAACCTATCATTTACAAACGGAGAGAGAGAGAGAGAGAGAGAGAGAGAGAGAGAGAGAAACCCCTGCCTATAGATGTATGGTCCTTTCAAGAGAAATGATCTGGGCCACTGGAACAGCAAAAGTACTATGAGTAAGCTGGAATCATTATCACTGATATTACCACTTCAACACACACTTCAGTCAAGCCATGGGCCACCAGCTTTCACAAGGCTTTAAATGATGCCCAAACCCCTCTTCACTTTCCCTGCCTCCCTCCTCCCCCTTCGTCAGACTGAAACCTCAGATGATCAGGCCTGGCTAGAAAAAGAGCCTGAGGTTTTCTGGGGTTCCCTCCTGAGCCCTGACATCACTGATACTGTCTCCACTCCTAATCTCGCCCATGTCTCGCTGCCCGCTCTGCCTGGCCTATGGGAGATAATGCCTGATGGAGAGAGTGACTGAAAGGGAGAGAGAGAGAGAGAGAGAGAGAGAGAGAGAGAGAGAGGGATTGTGTGTGTGTGTTTGTACATGTATACCTGTGCACAAGCTTATGTGTGTGTACTTTTGTGCGTGCGCAATGGCGGGATTGACAGAGACGGGGGCCCTTACACAACCCCACAGAGACAGCCCTGTCCAACAGCCTTCTCCAAAGCCTCCACCACTGATCTAACAAAGCCCCTCTTATTCAGGGAAGCAGACTGAAGCCTACGGGGAGAAAACCTCAAAGACTTTAACAACACCTCCAATGCCAGCCACCATGACGGCTTGTTTCTTTCATTATTCAGCTCAAACAGAGTGCTCTGTGGGTGCCAGTGTGGGCATGCCCGTATTAGAGAGAAAATAATCCTCTGCCCACACACTATCAACTTGCATAGCACCGGCACCCACAGGCCTTATTGCTGGGAACTTTCCACTACCAGCATCATCACCCAGAGTAATATGTTTCCATGTGTGGTGGCAATTAAAGGATCCCAGCACAGAGGTGTAATAGGAGCCATGCTGGCTCTCCGTGTGTAGTGCACAGACCACAGTGGCTCACACGTCCCTGTAAAACCACAGGGGTACACTGTGACTACTGTACACGGGGCCCTTGGTACAGATGTAGGTTATTCATTTGAGGTAGTTTGCTACAGCAGGAACATAATCCTGCAGCAACAGGAAATATGAATTATTATGTGGATATTAATTCATGGACATTTTTGTAATGGTTGATACATGTTTTCAAAGTGGAAATTACAAACTTTAGAAGCCTTTTTAAACCTAAAACAAATGACAGGCTGAGATAATTCTCAGCAACAAAATAGTGATCAAATGAAGATCCTACATCTGTAGGAGACATACTGGCTCATAACCTATGGTGTTTACTTGCATAACCACACTCTGCGCTAAGGTAACATCTTTATTTGAATTTTGATTCACTTCTACGTATTGTCTAGTTGAGGGATATGTTTGTACATTATGGAGTTGGGTTGGGACAAAACCTGTCAGTCAGGGACACAACTTATTAGTGTTGAGAAAAGTATTGAGTTTGGATGCTCTTTCGCAAAAAATGATCAAAACCATAGCGTTTGTGTACTTTATTAACCTGTTTAGTGTTTACTGGCCATTTCTCAGTTCAGCGTGGGAATAATGATGTTGACCAGTAGCTGTGGAGTAATAGTGTATGAGATGGAGATTTCCTTAGGCAAAGATTCAGCCTTTGGTGTCTCTCTCTCTCTCTCTCTCTCCTCCTCCTCCCCCTTTCCTTTTGTGGCAAGAGGGGGGTGGATTTAGGCACGGACCACTGGCTCCGTTTGTATTTTCAGAAACGTTTGGATGTCCCATCACAGAGCTGGAACCCACTAGACTGCACATAAACGTTGTGCTACCAAGGTGAACAACACAAACAGACCATTTGAACCAAGACACAAAGTACAGTAAGCAGTTCTCTTTTCCATTACATTAACATTGTGACCATGCAGATTCCCATTAGGAAGGTAATGGTCTGATTCGTCAGATGATAGCGCCTCTAATCTGTGGAGGCTGGATGCAAACCTGTCCATATGTTTATAGTCATGCTGATCTAAAATACAAAACTGATCTGTGATCAGTACTTTGAAATTATTTTTGAATATAGGCCATGTCCCTGTCCTTCTGACTGTTACGGTTTTATCTGCCGCGGCTTTGGACCATCAATAGTCCTCAGAATGAGCTGCTGATAGGAAGGGAGGATTTTATGATCATGGCCTGCATCTGATTTTCCTCTCTCCGAGTCCCTGAGTTTCTTTATGGTTCCTGACATGTTGTTTTATCGTTTTATGGCTTTAAGAGGTTTTGCAGCAGTTGTATGTATTCTCTGAAGACAAGAAAGGAACGATGAACTTCTCCCTGACTGCCTTGGCTTGTTGCCAAAATGTCTCCATAATCCTGTACATACAAACATTCGAGGAGAGGGGAATATGAGAGGCTGGGCTGACATACTTGTTGGTTATTCTCATCACACTTGTATGCCATAAGTATAACAGGTAACTCTAATCCCAGGTGGTTTACTGGCTGTTTCGGTGGTTCTGGTGTTCTGTGTCTATGTTCTCAGTGGTGTACAGAGAGACCCATATTCTGAAAACAAAAGATTGTCCTATTTTCAAGTAACTAAGGTACAGGCTGAACAAGAACACCACCCACGGAACCACAACAGGACATACGCAACTGTCACCTCCTCTAAGCGTCATTTTCTGATAACCATCACCTACATACAGAAACATCCTCTTCCACTCACCTCGTCAACCCACAGAGCACTCAACACACAGAGTCAGTGTGCTATGAGCACTGAACCTTACCAATAGAGAAAATGGACAGTGATCTATCATAGGCCACCAGAGCTGAAAAGCTGCACTCCCGGTACACCAACGATTCTCCACTGAAAGAAGTGCAGAGGCTCCAGAGAAGCATCATTGGTCGCCTGTCACTCAACCCTCCACCCATCCTACTGCCCTCTGACCCTCAATACACTGATAGGGTGGTGCTTCATCATATCTCTGACAGAGGAGAGGGAGAGAGACAGAGAGATAAAGAGGGAGGGAGAGAGAGATAGAGGAGAGGGCAGAGAATGAAGGTAGAGCGAGAGAGAGAGAAATGGAAAGGTAAGGAAAGTAATGAACAAGCACACTGCAAGTTTGTTAGGAGTGAAACATGGGGGTTGGGCAACTGAAAGCCTCAGTGAGAATACATTATACTGTATACTGCAGGACAGAGAGGAAGAGAATTGAGTGGAGAGCTGGAGCTTGGAGAAAGAGAGAGGAGAGGCAGATTGGTGTTATGGTATTCAGGGGCATGGGGAGAGTGCTTTGGGGACAGTGAGGTTAATAGTCCAGGGGAACACAGACCTGGCACCAGCATGTTATAATAATACACTTGGCAGGCCAAGTGGTGTCAACTCCTGTCATTCCCCTGGGGAGGGAAGGACACAGCCTAATCTGTATTCAGTCCTGACATTGTCCACATCTGATATGGAACATTAGCCCCTAACTCCCTCTATAGACTAGTGTCCTTCAGTTTATATTACTTTATGTTAATAGAGAGAGAAAAGTCGGCAAGCCATCGTTTGTCATTGTTAGTGGGGGTGCTCCGTGCGCCTGTTTTAAATGCATGTGTTTATCAGATAGAGAGAGGTAAAGGAGGAGATGGGGAAGTAGACCTGACGGGGCAGGGAACCTCCTCGTTTCTCCATCTTTATTGATATTTGATCCAACTAAAGAACAACCCCCCCCCCCCCCCCCTCCCTCCATATCCCTCTTCCCATCCCTCTTTTGGCTATGTTACGTTCCTCTTTGACCGTCTATTTTCCGTTCCTACGCTGAGTATCCGCGTCTGAGTGGCGCCAGGCAGGGGGAACGTTGTTAGGTCCATGTGAAACAGCGAGCAGCGGGGAACTTGCTCCTCCACCTGGATCGTTTGGTTCCCATTATGTTCCTCCTGGCTATTCACTCAGGAAAGTACTCTCTACCAATGGGGTTAAAGCTTAGGGAGAAAAGCAGTGCTCATACGTTACATGTGGACCCAGTGCCTTGACGTGTGGTGAGAAGATGTCTGATTTGAACAGGCAAACAGCTTATGTAGTTTAACATTGCAATAGACATTAGGGATCTCAATGAGCTGTTATGAAACAGTGATAGGAAGATTGAAGAAAATTAGGAGTCAATGTAACGGTTTTCTTGATGAGAAGGAGAGTCGGACCAAAATGCGGCGTGTCTATTGCAATCCATGTTTAATGAAGTGACACACTAAACACAAACACTACCAAAACAATAAACTTAACGAAAACCGAAACAGCCTATACTTGTGTAACCTAACACAGAACAATGACATCAGGATACTAAGGACAATCACCCACGACAAACTCAAAGAATATGGCTGCCTAAATATGGTTCCCAATCAGAGACAACGATAAACACCTGCCTCTGATTGAGAACCACTTCAGACAGCCATAGACTTAGCTAGAACACCCCACTAGCTACAATCCCCATACATACACACCACATACAAAAACCCATGCCACACCCTGGCCTGACCAAATAAATAAAGATAAACACAAAATACTTTGACCAGGGTGTGACAGAACCCCCCCCCCTAAGGTGCGGACTCCCGAACGCACCTCAAAACAATAGGGAGGGTCCGGGTGGGCGTCTGTCCATGGTGGCGGCTCCGGCGCGGGACGTGGACCCCACTCAATCAATGTCTTAGTCCCTTCTCCTCGCGTCCCTGGATAGTCCACCCTCGCCGCCGACCATGGCCTAGTAGTCCTCACCCAGAACCCCACTGGACTGAGGAGCAGATCGGGACTGAGGGGCAGCTCGGGACTGAGGCAGCTCGGAACTGAGGGGAAGCTCAGGAGTGAGAGGAAGCTCAGGCAGGTTGATGAATCTACCAGATCCTGGCTGACTGGCAGATCTGGAAGAGTCTGGTCGACTGGCAGATCTGGAAGAGTCTGGTCGACTGGCAGATCTGGAAGAGTCTGGTCGACTGGCAGATCTGGAAGAGTCTGGTCGACTGGCAGATCTGGAAGAGTCTGGTCGACTGGCAGATCTGGAAGAGTCTGGTCGACTGGCAGATCTGGAAGAGTCTGGTCGACTGGCAGATCTGGAAGAGTCTGGTCGACTGGCAGATCTGGAAGAGTCTGGTCGACTGGCAGATCTGGAAGAGTCTGGTCGACTGGCAGATCTGGAAGAGTCTGGTCGACTGGCAGATCTGGAAGAGTCTGGTCGACTGGCAGATCTGGAAGAGTCTGGTCAACTGGCAGATCTGGAAGAGTCTGGTCGACTGGCAGATCTGGAAGAGTCTGGTCGACTGGCAGATCTGGAAGAGTCTGGTCGACTGGCAGATCTGGGAGAGTCTGGTCGACTGGCAGATCTGGGAGAGTCTGGTCGACTGGCAGATCTGGGAGAGTCTGGTCGACTGGCAGATCTGGGAGAGTCTGGTCGACTGGCAGATCTGGGAGAGTCTGGTCGACTGGCAGATCTGGGAGAGTCTGGTCGACTGGCAGATCTGGGAGAGTCTGGTCGACTGGCAGATCTGGGAGAGTCTGGTCGACTGGCAGATCTGGGAGAGTCTGGTCGACTGGCAGATCTGGGAGAGTCTGGTCAACTGGCAGATCTGGGAGAGTCTGGTCAACTGGCAGCTCTGGCTGCTCCATGCTGACTGGCTGCTCCATGCTGACTGGCAGCTCTGGCTGCTCCATGCTGACTGGCTGCTCCATGCTGACTGGCAGCTCTGGCTGCTCCATGCTGACTGGCTGCTCCATGCTGACTGGCAGCTCTGGCTGCTCCATGCTGACTGGCTGCTCCATGCTGACTGGCAGCTCTGGCTGCTCCATGCTGACTGGCTGCTCCATGCTGACTGGCAGCTCTGGCTGCTCCATGCTGACTGGCTGCTCTGGCTGCTCCATGCTGACTGGCTGCTCCATGCTGACTGGCTGCTCCATGCTGACTGGCGGCCCTGGCTGCTCCATGCTGACTGGCGGCCCTGGCTGCTCCATGCTGACTGGCGGCCCTGGCTGCTCCATGCTGACTGGCGGCCCTGGCTGCTCCATGCTGACTGGCAGCTCTGGCGGCTCCTTGCAGACTGGCAGCTCTGGCGGCTCCTTGCAGACTGGCAGCTCTGGCGGCATCCTGCAGACAGGCAGCTCTGGCGGCTCCTTGCAGACTGGCAGCTCTGGCGGCTCCTTGCAGACTGGCAGCTTTGGCGGCATCCTGCAGACAGGCAGCTCTGGCGGCTCCTTGCAGACTGGCAGCTCCTTGCAGACTGGCAGCTCTATGCAAACTGGCAGTTCTGAACAGGCGGGAGACTCCGGCAGCGCTGTAGAGAAGGAAGGCTCTAACAGCGCTAAACAGGCGGGAGACTCCGACAGCGCTGGAGAGGAGGAGGGCTCCGACAGCGCTGGACAGGCGAGGCGCACTGTAGGCCTGATGCGTGGTGCTGGCACTGGTGGTACTGGGCCGAGGACACGCACAGGAAGCCTGGTGCGGGGAGCTGCTACCGGAGGGCTGGGGTGTGGAGGTGGCACAGGATGGGTTAGACCGTGAAGGCGTACTGGAGATCTTGAGAGCGGTGCTGGCACAGGACGTGCAAGGCTAGGGAGGTGCACAGGAGGCCTGGTACGTGAGACTGGCACCATCTTCACCAGCCGACTAACACGCACCTCAGGACGAGTATGGAGCGCTGACCCAGGTGCCATCAAATCCCCAACACGCTCCGTCGGGCGAATTCCATGTTTAAAACACCAACACAGCAACTCCCTCATTTCTCTCTCCTCCAATTTCCCCATTAACTCCTTCACAGTCTCTGTTTCGCTCACCTCCAACACCGGCTCTGGTCTCCTCCTTGGCTCCTCACGATAAACAGGGAGAGTTGGCTCAGGTCTGGCTCCTGACTCTGCCACACTCTCCCTGAGCCCCCCCCCAAGAAATTTTTGGGGCTGACTATGGGGCCTCCGTCCGCGCCGCCTTGCTTGCTTCGCAAACTCCATTCTCCTATATCCCTCCGCGCACTGCTCCATCGAATCCCAGGCGGGCTCCGGCACTCTCCCTGGGTCGACCGCCCACCTGTCTATCTCCTCCCAAGAAGTATAGTCCATACTGTACTCCACTTTGGGCTGTTCCTGCCTGTTGACACGCTGCTTGGTCCCTTTGTGGTGGGTGATTCTGTAACGGTTTTCTTGATGAGAAGGAGAGTCGGACCAAAATGCGGCGTGTCTATTGCAATCCATGTTTAATGAAGTGACACACTAAACACAAACACTACCAAAACAATAAACTTAACGAAAACCGAAACAGCCTATACTTGTGTAACCTAACACAGAACAATGACATCAGGATACTAAGGACAATCACCCACGACAAACTCAAAGAATATGGCTGCCTAAATATGGTTCCCAATCAGAGACAACGATAAACACCTGCCTCTGATTGAGAACCACTTCAGACAGCCATAGACTTAGCTAGAACACCCCACTAGCTACAATCCCCATACATACACACCACATACAAAAACCCATGCCACACCCTGGCCTGACCAAATAAATAAAGATAAACACAAAATACTTTGACCAGGGTGTGACAGTCAATCGTTTGGGAGAAAGCACAGACACATAGTTCTGAAACAGATACGAGCCCTCATCTTTCTTACCCCTTACACTCATAATCTGATACTGGCCACTATAATTTGTCAAGTAATACCCAAATACATAGGCCTACAGTAATAAATAATGTTGCATGGGGATGTATTGGGTAGCGAAGCAACCCCACCACCTACTACAAGTGTACTAACACATGTGCTATACTCTATGTCAACTAAACATCCTACGTCTTGTTTCCTCAACCCCATTCACATCTCCAGACCCTTGTATTATCCTTGTAGAACTTTGTTTTGTTGTTTTGTGTACTTCAGAAAAACAATGATCTGGTTAAACAGAAGATGTTATTTACAATACAATTGAAAAGCACAACAGCAACACTAATGATGATTCCACCAGTCAATGGCAAAACAGAACACGAACAGTGCTACAATTAGAACCCTGCTTAACACACCGCACATCGTCTCATTTGAATAAAATAAAACGAGAGTGAGCGTCTGATGAAGTCAGTCGAGGGAATATTGTTTAAATCCGACTCTATTCTCTGACTTCTGTTGGAATTAATGTGGCTAATTGTCTTCAGCCAATTAGGAGTCTATTCCCTGCTGCCGTCTGGTGAAACACTGCCAGCTAATTGGATTAAATCTTTATCATTTCCTGTGAAACTGGGAGCGAAAGGGGAATATGAAAGAACGCTATCGCCTTATAATTAAAATCCCAACCTAATGACTGTGTTTTTATTAACATCCAACATCCAACCCTCTTTTCATGTGTGTCTCTTTGCCTAAATAGGGGTGGAAAATCAAGCTGCTTGACGATGCTGGGGATCTTAGGCTACATGACCAATTTGATGACGTTGAATCATTCACTGTAGGGACACTCCCTTCTGCTAATTCCTATTACTCTGAGAGCAATCCTAGTTTTTGTTTCAATGTCCATACTATTTTAGAATGAATGCCCAATGTATTGGTTTGTTCTAAGTGGTACACTAGCTGGTGCCCATATTGGAATAGAACCATAGGCTATGTTTACACAGGTAGCCCAAGATCACATCTGTTGCCAATAATTTGGCAAAATATCAGAATTGGGCTACCTGTGTAAACCCAGCCATATAATCCCATAATCCAAGTTACATATAATTAAATGCACAGATGCCCTAATGTCAACAGCTGTTTGAAATCACTCCATAAATATTTGAAGGACATAAAGGATCTAGTCTTTCTTTTGAGAATGTATTTTCCTCTGTAACTCCCACCAGCTGTCAGAGATCTCCCATCATCAGCTCTGATGGAGCAGAGAGAACAGAATGATACTGATCATCACACACTTGGTCTTTGTTCTTTACACACTGTGCCATCCTCCATCTGGTCACCAATGTGGAAATAATAGGATGTGGACATAAGACATTGTGTCACTTTCATTATAGTGATAATTTGATGTCCAACTTGATTACATTGATCCATGCTTGCTACACTTACCAACCCTTACTACACCATATTTCCCTGCCTCTTCAACTCTACCTCATTCTCTTTCTTTCTCTTTCTCTTTCTCTTTCTCTCCCTCCTCTCTCTCTCTCTCTCTCTCTGAGCTCGATAATAAACTTGTGAGCGTGATGTGCAGTAAAACCCTATCCCTGTCCAGCCATGGGCCCTGCTCATCCTCTTAAATGACAATCAGAATGAATGGTATCACAGGGAAGGGGCCTCGTAAACCTGGCCCCATTATTGGCCTCTAGATTAGCAAGGCGGGGCTAGATGTACAGAGATTAGACTCAGAGGTAATGTACTGTATACTGGGTTTCATATCATCAAAAACAATATAAAGTATAGGGATGTATACCACACAGGACAATGCTAATGCTAAATGATTAAAAAGAGAGAAGAGGGAGGCTATTGTCATAATCATTAGGTTCCTGACCTCTCCACATGACAACATATCAGATTTATTATGACTACTTTATGAATTGGCACAGAGACATTATGAAACGTCACCAGTTATGATTGGTAAGCCTGATAGTCCACTTAAAACACACTGAGCAAAGCTGAATAGCTAGGTTGTTTTTATTGGCCCATTACCTGATTGGTTGTTATAAAGGTGGGAGGGGATATTTTTGTACCACACTTAATAGCCGTGATGTATTTCCTCCCCAGTAACAACACAGATGCTGTTGCTCACCAATCCTGCAATTCCGTCCACGGTGACATCATACTAATTTCATCACTGGCCCATGGCTCAACCATACCACTGGTGCGGACATCAATTTTCTATTAGCACACTGCTGTCAACGTAGAGGCAAGCTACTTACTGCAGGCTCACTCTGTGCAGTGACTACTGTTTACATTTCTGGTAATAATGTGTTTACTTGAGATGTCCAGGGAATCAGAAGCTGTGTCAAATCCTTCCTTTAGGATAAACTACTTATTCAGAATTAAAGAGAGTTCCTCAAAAACAACGATTAGGAGAAACAGAGAGTGAGCTTGTGTGTGTCTTTCTGTGTGTGTGTGTGCTCATGCACTTACTTGTGTATTTAATACACAAGTCTAGTAAAGGGTCTTAACAATATCTCTCCCTTCTGCTCGAGGATGAGCAGAGATTTGGAATAATGATGTCATTTAAAAACAATAACATTTGGCAGACAGACAGACAGACAGACAGACAGACAGACAGACAGACAGACAGACAGACAGACAGACAGACAGACAGACAGACAGACAGACAGACAGACAGACAGACAGACAGACAGACCACTTAGCTGATGGCTAGTGGTTAGAGTGACAGCAGTGACAGTCAGTTAACCTGGAGGATGTCAGGCAGCTTGGCTCTAAGCAGCACTTGAGTAATATGGGGATGAGCTGCTTAGCCATAGTTGTTACCATGATGATCCTGTAGAGAACAAAGCTCAAAGCTGTATTTCTTAGAAACATCAGTACACTTTCAAGTAAGCAGGTGTCACGATCGTTGTTAGAATAACTGGTCCAAGGCGCAGCGTGCATAGAGTTCCACATGTTTAATTGATGAAACTCACAGAAAACAATAAAGCGCCAAAACGAAATGTGAAGCCAATGTAGTGCTCGCAGGCAACTATACAAAGACAAGACCCCACAAACTAAAGGGGGAAAAAAGGCTGCCTAAATATGATCCCCAATCAGAGACAACAATGGACACCTGCCTATGATTGGGAACCATACCAGGCCAACATAGAAATGAAAAAACTAGACAACCCACCCTAGTCACACCCTGACCTAACGAAAATAGAGAATAAAAAGGATCTCTAAGGTCAGGGCGTGACAGCAGGCCCTTTTCAATTGTTTTTTCAAATGGTGAGTGCATTGTCATATTGAGCCTTTAAGGTGCTGGTTGAATTATTTGAAAATACAATATCAATTCAATTCCATTCAAATAACTTTTATGAATATGTGGGATGAACGATACATACAAGATGCATAACAATATAGAAAACTAAAACATGAAGGCTACAGTATAAGGGACTAGAAGCATTCTACGCAATCCCAGGGAATATACACATCTATACAAATAAAAGAGTTAAGGAGTTTGATATGACCACACACCAGCTCTTGCCTGGGTGAGAAGTATTGCATGTGTAAACTCAGGTGTCCTCTCTCAATACAAGCAGTACCATACCTCCGCAACATAGCCACTACACGACACTACACACCAATTCCCTGACCATTCAGTTAACCCTGCTCCACATTGGCCCCACCACAATGATTGACAGAGAGCTTCCTCCTCCTTCCTCTGAGGGAGCCAAGTTGTGGGCCAGCTCCTCTTTGCAGCTCCGCTCCTAGTGTTGTTTCCTTGCCGACACAGAGGGACAGACCAGGGATCAGGGAAAGCATCTGGAAAAACAAACAGGAAGCCCGGAGAGAGGAATCTTGCAATGAAATACTGCCGAGTTGGACGACTGCAGCGCTCTGCCATAATACGGGGGGCTGTAGGTTGAGGGGTGAGGGGGATTGAGGGGCCAAAAGGGGCTTTGGTCCCATTTGTACTGCATGCCTCATGAAAATATAATGAACAGGAGGCAGTGACCCGGCGCACACACACACACACACACACACACTTGCGGATGTACACACACACGTACACGCATACTGTACACACATGCACACACACAAAAGCGCCCACGCTCACACACGTGTGCACTCACTGTACGGTCCAGCTCAAACACGCTCTAGAGAGATTTCGATTGCCGTTATTGACATGACGTTTGTTTTCATTGTTCTTACCGTAGTGAGACTTGTTGTTAAATTCTTTGTGAGCCGATACTATCAGAACAAAAGTCATGCAATATAGTCACTTAGCTCAAGAGCAAAGGACAGTCATGTCTGATGTCATTTTAGTGGAACATGATATATCTAAACCATGTTATTTCATGCCTGTCTACACACACTCTTCATCGTGGAAATGTTTCACGCTGACATTTCAAATAGAATTTCAAGGATCTGTTTTGCAGCTGGGAGAACGGCTCAGTTTTATTGAAAAGGGCTGGAGAGGTAAATGGATGTGTATCTGAGTGGTGGAAATGACATTGTGCAGAGCATGGAGCAGAGGGAGAGAGATCAATGACGATCATAAACAAAATACAATAAAGTAATCTATTGCCATTATGAGCAAATGGGCATTGTATTGGAGGCCATGTGCAGTTTGAAACATGTAGCGTTTAGCTTTGCCAAGAAACTTGGACGAACACATGGAAAACAATTGGCGTGTTATGCAAAACAAATGCACAGATGAATACACTCTGTGTACCTCTTCACTCTGCACCTCTTCACACACACACACACACACACACACACACACACGTTCTCCCTTCCACACAAACACACACTTTCTCCCTTCCACACACACACACACTTTCTCCCTTCCACACACACACACACTTTCTCCCTTCCACACACACACACACACTTTCTCCCTTCCACACACACACATACACACACACACAAACACAAGCACACACTTTCTCCCTTACACACACACACACACTGACAGACAATCGCCTAGCACACGTCAGAGAAACCTGAGTGCTGTTTTGTCACACACCAACATCTGGATCTGCTAAGGAAACGAACGGCCATTCTCCTGTCATTTAACCTGCAAGCTATTGACCCACGTGTTGAAAAGTCTTCTTGAATACTTACAGAGGCCTACTCAGGATACAGCCCCGCGCACCATTAACATTGGGCTCCTTCCTTCCACGGGGTATTCGGCGTCTGGTTGTTATTTAGGGGTTTCTTTTGGAAACATTTACGGTAGTACAAAGATTACCTAAGCGCCGTTTCAAATCCGCGGCAGATGCTCCACAATGAAAGATGTAAAAGATGCTTGCGAGGCGGATCGCATATGATCGTATACAGGCACGAGAAATGAATTACCCCAGAGTGAAATCCATATGGCAGGAATTGATTTTAGTTTCTGTCATTCTTTCTGTTTTTATGGTACAGTGATTAAGACTGGATGGTTGACAGTAAACCAGAGATATGCTCTGGTGATGGGGCAGTTTAGGATGGTAGACAGTAAACCAGAGATGTGCTCTGGTGATGGGGCAGTTTAGGATGGTAGATAGTAAACCAGAGATATGCTCTGGTGATGGGGCAGTTTAGGATGGTAGATAGTAAACCAGAGATATGCTCTGGTGATGGGGCAGTTTAAGATGGTAGACAGTAAACCAGAGATATGCTCTGGTGATGGGGCAGTTAGGATGGTAGATAGTAAACCAGAGATATGCTCCGGTGATGGGGCAGTTAGGATGGTTGACAGTAAACCAGAGATATGCTCAGGTGATGGGGCAGTTTAGGATGGTAGACAGTAAACCAGAGATGTGCTCAGGTGATGGGGCAGTTAGGATGGTTGACAGTAAACCAGAGATATGCTCTGGTGATGGGGCAGTTTAGGATGGTAGACAGTAAACCAGAGATATGCTCTGGTGATGGGGCAGTTTAGGATGGTTGACAGTAAACCAGAGATATGCTCAGGTGATGGGGCAGTTTAGGATGGTAGATAGTAAACCAGAGATATGCTCAGGTGATGGGGCAGTTAGGATGGTAGACAGTAAACCAGAGATATGCTCTGGTGATGGGGCAGTTTAGGATGGTAGATAGTAAACCAGAGATATGCTCTGGTGATGGGGCAGTTTAGGATGGTAGATAGTAAACCAGAGATATGCTCTGGTGATGGGGCAGTTTAGGATGGTAGATAGTAAACCAGAGATATGCTCTGGTGATGGGGCAGTTTAGGATGGTAGACAGTAAACCAGAGATATGCTCTGGTGATGGGGCAGTTTAGGATGGTTGACAGTAAACCAGAGATATGCTCTGGTGATGGGGCAGTTTAGGATGGTAGACAGTAAACCAGAGATATGCTCTGGTGATGGGGCAGTTTAGGATGGTTGACAGTAAACCAGAGATATGCTCAGGTGATGGGGCAGTTTAGGATGGTAGATAGTAAACCAGAGATATGCTCAGGTGATGGGGCAGTTAGGATGGTAGACAGTAAACCAGAGATATGCTCTGGTGATGGGGCAGTTTAGGATGGTAGATAGTAAACCAGAGATATGCTCTGGTGATGGGGCAGTTTAGGATGGTAGATAGTAAACCAGAGATATGCTCTGGTGATGGGGCAGTTTAGGATGGTAGATAGTAAACCAGAGATATGCTCTGGTGATGGGGCAGTTTAGGATGGTAGACAGTAAACCAGAGATATGCTCTGGTGATGGGGCAGTTTAGGATGGTAGACAGTAAACCAGAGATATGCTCCGGTGATGGGGCAGTTTAGGATGGTTGACAGTAAACCAGAGATATGCTCCGGTGATGGGGCAGTTTAGGATGGTAGACAGTAAACCAGAGATATGCTCCGGTGATGGGGCAGTTTAGGATGGTAGACAGTAAACCAGAGATATGCTCTGGTGATGGGGCAGTTAGGATGGTAGACAGTAAACCAGAGATATGCTCTGGTGATGGGGCAGTTAGGATGGTAGACAGTAAACCAGAGATATGCTCTGGTGATGGGGCAGTTAGGATGGTAGACAGTAAACCAGAGATATGCTCTGGTGATGGGGCAGTTTAGGATGGTAGAGAGTAAACCAGAGATATGCTCCGGTGATGGGGCAGTTTAGGATGGTTGACAGTAAACCAGAGATATGCTCCGGTGATGGGGCAGTTTAGGATGGTAGACAGTAAACCAGAGATATGCTCTGGTGATGGGGCAGTTAGGATGGTAGACAGTAAACCAGAGATATGCTCTGGTGATGGGGCAGTTTAGGATGGTAGACAGTAAACCAGAGATATGCTCCGGTGATGGGGCAGTTTAGGATGGTAGACAGTAAACCAGAGATATGCTCCGGTGATGGGGCAGTTTAGGATGGTTGACAGTAAACCAGAGATATGCTCCGGTGATGGGGCAGTTTAGGATGGTAGACAGTAAACCAGAGATATGCTCTGGTGATGGGGCAGTTTAGGATGGTAGACAGTAAACCAGAGATATGCTCTGGTGATGGGGCAGTTTAGGATGGTAGACAGTAAACCAGAGATGTGCTCTGTTGATGGGGCAGTTTAGGATGGTAGATAGTAAACCAGAGATATGCTCTGGTGATGGGGCAGTTAGGATGGTAGACAGTAAACCAGAGATATGCTCTGGTGATGGGGCAGTTTAGGATGGTAGACAGTAAACCAGAGATATGCTCCGGTGATGGGGCAGTTTAGAATGGTAGACAGTAAACCAGAGATATGCTCTGGTGATGGGGCAGTTTAGGATGGTAGACAGTAAACCAGAGATATGCTCTGGTGATGGGGCAGTTTAGGATGGTAGATAGTAAACCAGAGATATGCTCTGGTGATGGGGCAGTTAGGATGGTAGACAGTAAACCAGAGATATGCTCTGGTGATGGGGCAGTTTAGGATGGTAGACAGTAAACCAGAGATATGCTCCGGTGATGGGGCAGTTTAGAATGGTAGACAGTAAACCAGAGATATGCTCTGGTGATGGGGCAGTTTAGGATGGTAGACAGTAAACCAGAGATATGCTCTGGTGATGGGGCAGTTTAGGATGGTAGATAGTAAACCAGAGATATGCTCCGGTGATGGGGCAGTTTAGGCATGAAGAGAGGAGTTACTTTAGTTGTTTACAGCACACAATAAGGCAGTTCCTGGTGAGTATTGGAGGTAGCTGTAGTAACTGTTGTGGTGCTGCTTTAAATGGAACCGTGACTCAGCAGTAGCACGATTCTGAATCTATTGTAACCTACGATACTGCTTGTCTACACCATCCTTCAGGCCGGATAGGAACAGTTGTCCTTGAACAAAATGTATGGATGATATTGCTATTGAACTCAACTCGGGATAAAAATGTGCTGAACTCGGAAGCAACAGAATTAAGTAACATATTTGCTTTAAACAGCTGCTGGCCACTGAACTCCATTCACTACGCTCAATCCTAGAAGACCAGAGAACAAAACGCCTGGTTCTCTGTCCTTGGCCATGCAGCGAGACGGGAAGAGGTAAATTACTCATCAAAAACAAGACAGGACTAGGTAATAGAGCTGAGGCCTCCAGTAACTCAATCAGAACCTAACGTCTGAAGCTCACATTGCTGGCCCCATGCCTGCAGGCCTGTGAAGCTCCACCCTGCCTCCCGCACAAAGACATGGCTGCAGCCTCTATGAGGTCAAAGTCTGTTTGTCGACCACAAACCACATGAAATTGACTCGCCTGTCGCAGCAGCCGGCAGAAAATCACAGGACGGTCATCGCTAGAGGCTTAGGTCCCGTATAAACACAAGTGTGTGCTCAGAGAGAGGCACACACATACATTCTATATATGTACTGAGCAGTGAACCTTACACTCAAACATTTTTCTGGTATTTGTTTAAATAATCCACTGTTGTACAGAAAATGTCACAGTATGATGCATTTTGTATCATATGATGCAAAACGAATCATACTGTGACACTTTCTGAATTTTGAAAGTTCTATATCGTTCTATAACTTGATTGATGACATGCAAAACATTTTGGGACTCCATCAACAGTAAACTAATGAATCATGTACCAAAATATCATTTTTGAGTGGAATTTTTCTTTAAAATGCTTCAGATAAGATCTCACTGACATGACTCAGTAACACAATTGCACAATCTTCCATCACAAAGGTAAAACTATGTAGAGTACAGGTATAAAACAAAAACACTCTCCATTGACATTTGAAAAGTACAACGCTGAAGAAACAACTGCACTTCCTCTCACTGTTTCCTTAGACTGCCTGCTGAGTTTGGACAAGGTGGGGGTTGAATGAATCATACCTCAAAGTTCAATAAGTCATCCCTCCATTCTTTCAGAATATATTTCAATTGTTTGTAATTCATTTGACGTGCTGTTGACAATAGCCTGTTGTCTTTTCGGCACCTCAGGTTCTTGTTCCAGGGGTGACCTATGTGTTCGGTGTGTTTCTCTAATTCCCTACGGTGATATCACATAGTCATTACGTCTCTTAGAGGTCTAGTCAGCCTGACCATATTGGCTGAGCCTTTCTCTCCATTTGGTTCAATTGCACGTACATGATTCTGCCAATATAAACGAATGCTAAACCACATAAGCAACAAGGATGAAGATTACAGCTGAGAAAAGATAATGGTAATGATGATGATTATAATAATTATGGTGGTACAATACCAAAATAACTTCTCTATGGACTCAGCACGAGAAGTAACATTCTATATGGACTCAACACGAGAAGTAACATTCTATATGAACTCAGCATGAGAAGTAACATTATATATGAACTCAGCACGAGAAGTAACATTCTATATGGACTCAGCACGAGAAGTAACATTCTATATGAACTCAGCACGAGAAGTAACATTCTATATGACCTCAGCACGAGAAGTAACATTCTATATGGACTCAGTGTGAGAAGTAACATTCTATATGAACTCAGCACGAGAAGTAACATTATATATGAACTCAGCACGAGAAGTAACATTCTATGTGGACTCAGCACGAGAAGTAACATTCTATATGAACTCAGCACGAGAAGTAACATTCTATATGACCTCAGCACGAGAAGTAACATTCTATATGGACTCAGCATGAGAAGTAACATTCTATATAAACTCAGCACGAGAAGTAACATTCTATATGAACTCAGTGTGAGAAGTAACATTCTATATGAACTCAGTGTTAGAAGCAACATTCTATATGGTGTCAGCACGAGAACTAACATTCCATATGGACTCAGTGTGAGAAGTAACATTATATATGGACTCGGTGTGAGAAGTAACATTATATATGAACTCAGTACGAGAAATAACATACTATATGACCTCAGCACGAGAAGTAACATTCTATATGGACTCAGCACGAGAAGTAACATTCTATATGACCTCAGCACGTGAAGTAACATTCTATATGACCTCAGCACGAGAAGTAACATTATATATGAACTCAGCACGAGAAGTAACATTCTATGTGGACTCAGCACGAGAAGTAACATTCTATATGAACTCAGCACGAGAAGTAACATTCTATATGACCTCAGCACGAGAAGTAACATTCTATATGGACTCAGCATGAGAAGTAACATTCTATATAAACTCAGCACGAGAAGTAACATTCTATATGAACTCAGTGTTAGAAGCAACATTCTATATGGTGTCAGCACGAGAACTAACATTCCATATGGACTCAGTGTGAGAAGTAACATTATATATGGACTCAGTGTGAGAAGTAACATTATATATGAACTCAGTACGAGAAATAACATACTATATGACCTCAGCACGAGAAGTAACATTCTATATGGACTCAGCACGAGAAGTAACATTCTATATGACCTCAGCACGTGAAGTAACATTCTATATGGACTCAGCACGAGAAGTAACATTCTATATGACCTCAGCACGAGAAGTAACATTCCATATGGTGTCAGCACGAGAAGTAACATTCTATATGACCTCAGCACGAGAAGTAACATTCTATATGAACTCAGCGTGAGAAGTAACATTCTATATGAACTCAGCACAAGAAGTAACATTCTATATGGACTCAGCACGAGAAGCAACATTCTATATGGTGTCAGTACGAGAAGTAACATTCTATATGGACTCAGTGTGAGAAGTAACATTCTATATGAACCCAGCACGAGAAGTAACATTCTATATGAACTCAGCACAAGAAGTAACATTCTATATGAACTCAGCACGAGAAGTAACATTCTATATGAACTCAGCACGAGAAGTAACATTCTATATGGACTCAGCACGAGAAGTAACATTATATATGACCTCAGCACGAGAAGTAACAATCTATATAAACTCAGCACGAGAAGTAACATTCTATATGGTGTCAGCACAAGAAGTAACATTCTATATGAACTCAGCACGAGAAGCAACATTCTATATGGTGTCAGTACGAGAAGTAACATTCTATATGAACTCAGTGTGAGAAGTAACATTCTATATGAACTCAGCACGAGAAGTAACATTCAATATGAACTCAGTGTTAGAAGCAACATTCTATATGGTGTCAGCACGAGAACTAACATTCCATATGGACTCAGTGTGAGAAGTAACATTATATATGGACTCAGTGTGAGAAGTAACATTATATATGAACTCAGTACGAGAAATAACATACTATATGACCTCAGCACGAGAAGTAACATTCTATATGACCTCAGCACGTGAAGTAACATTCTATATGGACTCAGCACGAGATGTAACATTCTATATGATCTCAGCACGAGAAGTAACATTCCATATGGTGTCAGCACGAGAAGTAACATTCTATATGACCTCAGCACGAGAAGTAACATTCTATATGAACTCAGCGTGAGAAGTAACATTCTATATGAACTCAGCACGAGAAGTAACATTCTATATGAACTCAGCACAAGAAGTAACATTCTATATGAACTCAGCACGAGAAGTAACATTCTATATGAACTCAGCACGAGAAGTAACATTCTATATGGACTCAGCACGAGAAGTAACATTCTATATGACCTCAGCACGAGAAGTAACAATCTATATAAACTCAGCACGAGAAGTAACATTCTATATGGTCTCAGCACAAGAAGTAACATTCTATATGAACTCAGCACGAGAAGCAACATTCTATATGGTGTCAGTACGAGAAGTAACATTCTATATGAACTCAGTGTGAGAAGTAACATTCTATATGAACTCAGCACGAGAAGTAACATTCAATATGAACTCAGTGTTAGAAGCAACATTCTATATGGTGTCAGCACGAGAACTAACATTCCATATGGACTCAGTGTGAGAAGTAACATTATATATGGACTCAGTGTGAGAAGTAACATTATATATGAACTCAGTACGAGAAATAACATACTATATGACCTCAGCACGAGAAGTAACATTCTATATGACCTCAGCACGTGAAGTAACATTCTATATGGACTCAGCACGAGATGTAACATTCTATATGATCTCAGCACGAGAAGTAACATTCCATATGGTGTCAGCACGAGAAGTAACATTCTATATGACCTCAGCACGAGAAGTAACATTCTATATGAACTCAGCGTGAGAAGTAACATTCTATATGAACTCAGCACGAGAAGTAACATTCTATACGGACTCAGCGCGAGAAGTAACATTCTATATGGACTCAGCGCGAGAAGTAACATTCTATATGGACTCAGCGTGAGAAGTAACATTCTATATGGTGTCAGTGTGAGAAGTAACATTCTATATGAACTCAGTGTGAGAAGTAACATTCTATATGAACTCAGCACGAGAAGTAACATTCTATATGAACTCAGCACGAGAAGTAACATTCTATATGAACTCAGCACGAGAAGTAACATTCTATATGGTGTCAGCACAAGAAGTAACATTCTATTTGAACTCAGCACGAGAAGCAACATTCTATATGGTGTCAGTACGAGAAGTAACATTCTATATGAACTCAGTGTGAGAAGTAACATTCTATATAAACTCAGCACGAGAAGTAACATTCTATATGAACTCAGTGTGAGAAGTAACATTCTATATGAACTCAGTGTTAGAAGCAACATTCTATATGGTGTCAGCACGAGAACTAACATTCCATATGGACTCAGTGTGAGAAGTAACATTATATATGGACTCAGTGTGAGAAGTAACATTATATATGAACTCAGTATGAGAAATAACATACTATATGACCTCAGCACGAGAAGTAACATTCTATATGACCTCAGCACGTGAAGTAACATTCTATATGGACTCAGCACGAGAAGTAACATTCTATATGACCTCAGCACGAGAAGTAACATTCCATATGGTGTCAGCACGAGAAGTAACATTCTATATGACCTCAGCACGAGAAGTAACATTCTATATGAACTCAGCGTGAGAAGTAACATTCTATATGAACTCAGCACGAGAAGTAACATTCTATATGGACTCAGCACGAGAAGTAACATTCTATATGGACTCAGCACGAGAAGTAACATTCTATATGAACTCAGCACGAGAAGTAACATTCTATATGAACTCAGCACGAGAAGTAACATTCTATATGAACTCAGCACGAGAAGTAACATTCTATATGAACTCAGCACGAGAAGTAACATTCTATATGGACTCAGCACGAGAAGTAACATTCTATATGAACTCAGCACGAGAAGTAACATTCTATATGAACTCAGCACGAGAAGTAACATTCTATATGAACTCAGCACGAGAAATAACATTCTATATGAACTCAGCACGAGAAGTAACATTCTATATGAACTCAGCACGAGAAGTAACATTCTATTTGAACTCAGCACGAGAAGTAACATTCTATATGAACTCAGCACGAGAAGTAACATTATATATGGTGTCAGTGTGAGAAGTAACATTCTATATGGTGTCAGTGTGAGAAGTAACATTCTATATGGACTCAGTGTGAGAAGTAACATTCTATATGAACTCAGTGTGAGAAGTAACATTCTATATGAACTCAGTGTGAGAAGTAACATTCTATATGAACTCAGCACGAGAAGTAACATTCTATATGAACTCAGCACGAGAAGTAACATTCTATATGATGTCAGTGTGAGAAGTAACATTCTATATAAACTCAGTGTGAGAAGTAACATTCTATATGGACTCAGTTTGAGAAGTAACATTATATATGGACTCAGTGTGAGAAGTAACATTCTATATGGACTCAGTGTGAGAAGTAACATTCTATATGAACTCAGTGTGAGAAGTAACATTCTATATGAACTCAGTGTGAGAAGTAACATTCTATATGGACTCAGCACGAGAAGCAACATTCTATATGAACTCAGCACGAGAAGTAACATTCTATGTGATGTCAGTGTGAGAAGTAACATTTTATATGGACTCAGTTTGAGAAGTAACATTCTATATGAACTCAGTGTGTGAAGTAACATTCTATATGAACTCAGCACGAGAAGTAACATTCTATATGGTGTCAGCACGAGAAGTAACATTCTATATGATGTCAGTGTGAGAAGTAACATTCTATATGAACTCAGTGTGAGAAGTAACATTCTATATGGACTCAGTTTGAGAAGTAACATTCTATATGGACTCAGTGTGAGAAGTAATATTCTATATGGACTCAGTGTGAGAAGTAACATTCTATATGAACTCAGCACGAGAAGTAACATTCTATATGAACTCAGCACGAGAAGTAACATTCTATATGATGTCAGTGTGAGAAGTAACATTCTATATGGACTCAGTTTGAGAAGTAACATTCTATATGGACTCAGTGTGAGAAGTAACATTCTATATGGACTCAGTGTGAGAAGTAACATTCTATATGAACTCAGTGTGAGAAGTAACATTCTATATGGACTCAGCACGAGAAGTAACATTCTATATGAACTCAGCACGAGAAGTAACATTCTATATGATGTCAGTGTGAGAAGTAACATTCTATATGAACTCAGTGTGAGAAGTAACATTCTATATGGACTCAGTTTGAGAAGTAACATTCTATATGGACTCATTGTGAGAAGTAACATTCTATATGGACTCAGTGTGAGAAGTAACATTCTATATGAACTCAGCACGAGAAGTAACATTCTATATGAACTCAGCACGAGAAGTAACATTCTATATGATGTCAGTGTGATAAGTAACATTCTATATGAACTCAGCACGAGAAGTAACATTCTATATGAACCCAGCACGAGAAGTAACATTCTATATGAACTCAGTGTGAGAAGTAACATTCTATATGGACTCAGTGTGAGAAGTAACATTCTATATGAACTCAGTGTGAGAAGTAACATTCTATATGAACTCAGTGTTAGAAGCAACATTCTATATGGTGTCAGCACGAGAACTAACATTCCATATGGACTCAGTGTGAGAAGTAACATTATATATGGACTCAGTGTGAGAAGTAACATTATATATGAACTCAGTACGAGAAATAACATACTATATGACCTCAGCACGAGAAGTAACATTCTATATGACCTCAGCACGTGAAGTAACATTCTATATGGACTCAGCACGAGATGTAACATTCTATATGACCTCAGCACGAGAAGTAACATTCCATATGGTGTCAGCACGAGAAGTAACATTCCATATGGTGTCAGCACGAGAAGTAACATTCTATATGACCTCAGCACGAGAAGTAACATTCTATATGAACTCAGCGTGAGAAGTAACATTCTATATGAACTCAGCACGAGAAGTAACATTCTATACGGACTCAGCGCGAGAAGTAACATTCTATATGGACTCAGCGCGAGAAGTAACATTCTATATGGACTCAGCGTGAGAAGTAACATTCTATATGGTGTCAGTGTGAGAAGTAACATTCTATATGAACTCAGTGTGAGAAGTAACATTCTATATGAACTCAGCACGAGAAGTAACATTCTATATGAACTCAGCACGAGAAGTAACATTCTATATGAACTCAGCACGAGAAGTAACATTCTATATGGTGTCAGCACAAGAAGTAACATTCTATTTGAACTCAGCACGAGAAGCAACATTCTATATGGTGTCAGTACGAGAAGTAACATTCTATATGAACTCAGTGTGAGAAGTAACATTCTATATAAACTCAGCACGAGAAGTAACATTCTATATGAACTCAGTGTGAGAAGTAACATTCTATATGAACTCAGTGTTAGAAGCAACATTCTATATGGTGTCAGCACGAGAACTAACATTCCATATGGACTCAGTGTGAGAAGTAACATTATATATGGACTCAGTGTGAGAAGTAACATTATATATGAACTCAGTACGAGAAATAACATACTATATGACCTCAGCACGAGAAGTAACATTCTATATGACCTCAGCACGTGAAGTAACATTCTATATGGACTCAGCACGAGAAGTAACATTCTATATGACCTCAGCACGAGAAGTAACATTCCATATGGTGTCAGCACGAGAAGTAACATTCTATATGACCTCAGCACGAGAAGTAACATTCTATATGAACTCAGCGTGAGAAGTAACATTCTATATGAACTCAGCACGAGAAGTAACATTCTATATGGACTCAGCACGAGAAGTAACATTCTATATGGACTCAGCACGAGAAGTAACATTCTATATGAACTCAGCACGAGAAGTAACATTCTATATGAACTCAGCACGAGAAGTAACATTCTATATGAACTCAGCACGAGAAGTAACATTCTATATGAACTCAGCACGAGAAGTAACATTCTATATGGACTCAGCACGAGAAGTAACATTCTATATGAACTCAGCACGAGAAGTAACATTCTATATGAACTCAGCACGAGAAGTAACATTCTATATGAACTCAGCACGAGAAGTAACATTCTATATGAACTCAGCACGAGAAGTAACATTCTATATGAACTCAGCACGAGAAGTAACATTCTATTTGAACTCAGCACGAGAAGTAACATTCTATATGAACTCAGCACGAGAAGTAACATTGTATATGGTGTCAGTGTGAGAAGTAACATTCTATATGGTGTCAGTGTGAGAAGTAACATTCTATATGGACTCAGTGTGAGAAGTAACATTCTATATGAACTCAGTGTGAGAAGTAACATTCTATATGAACTCAGTGTGAGAAGTAACATTCTATATGAACTCAGCACGAGAAGTAACATTCTATATGAACTCAGCACGAGAAGTAACATTCTATATGATGTCAGTGTGAGAAGTAACATTCTATATAAACTCAGTGTGAGAAGTAACATTCTATATGGACTCAGTTTGAGAAGTAACATTATATATGGACTCAGTGTGAGAAGTAACATTCTATATGGACTCAGTGTGAGAAGTAACATTCTATATGAACTCAGCACGAGAAGTAACATTCTATATGACCTCAGCACGTGAAGTAACATTCTATATGGACTCAGCACGAGAAGTAACATTCTATATGACCTCAGCACGAGAAGTAACATTCCATATGGTGTCAGCACGAGAAGTAACATTCTATATGACCTCAGCACGAGAAGTAACATTCTATATGAACTCAGCGTGAGAAGTAACATTCTATATGAACTCAGCACGAGAAGTAACATTCTATATGGACTCAGCACGAGAAGTAACATTCTATATGGACTCAGCACGAGAAGTAACATTCTATATGAACTCAGCACGAGAAGTAACATTCTATATGAACTCAGCACGAGAAGTAACATTCTATATGAACTCAGCACGAGAAGTAACATTCTATATGAACTCAGCACGAGAAGTAACATTCTATATGAACTCAGCACGAGAAGTAACATTCTATATGGACTCAGCACGAGAAGTAACATTCTATATGAACTCAGCACGAGAAGTAACATTCTATATGAACTCAGCACGAGAAGTAACATTCTATATGAACTCAGCACGAGAAGTAACATTCTATATGAACTCAGCACGAGAAGTAACATTCTATATGAACTCAGCACGAGAAGTAACATTCTATTTGAACTCAGCACGAGAAGTAACATTCTATATGAACTCAGCACGAGAAGTAACATTGTATATGGTGTCAGTGTGAGAAGTAACATTCTATATGGTGTCAGTGTGAGAAGTAACATTCTATATGGACTCAGTGTGAGAAGTAACATTCTATATGAACTCAGTGTGAGAAGTAACATTCTATATGAACTTAGTGTGAGAAGTAACATTCTATATGAACTCAGCACGAGAAGTAACATTCTATATGAACTCAGCTCGAGAAGTAACATTCTATATGATGTCAGTGTGAGAAGTAACATTCTATATAAACTCAGTGTGAGAAGTAACATTCTATATGGACTCAGTTTGAGAAGTAACATTATATATGGACTCAGTGTGAGAAGTAACATTCTATATGGACTCAGTGTGAGAAGTAACATTCTATATGAACTCAGTGTGAGAAGTAACATTCTATATGAACTCAGTGTGAGAAGTAACATTCTATATGGACTCAGCACGAGAAGCAACATTCTATATGAACTCAGCACGAGAAGTAACATTCTATGTGATGTCAGTGTGAGAAGTAACATTTTATATGGACTCAGTTTGAGAAGTAACATTCTATATGAACTCAGTGTGTGAAGTAACATTCTATATGAACTCAGCACGAGAAGTAACATTCTATATGGTGTCAGCACGAGAAGTAACATTCTATATGATGTCAGTGTGAGAAGTAACATTCTATATGAACTCAGTGTGAGAAGTAACATTCTATATGGACTCAGTTTGAGAAGTAACATTCTATATGGACTCAGTGTGAGAAGTAACATTCTATATGGACTCAGTGTGAGAAGTAACATTCTATATGAACTCAGCACGAGAAGTAACATTCTATATGAACTCAGCACGAGAAGTAACATTCTATATGATGTCAGTGTGAGAAGTAACATTCTATATGGACTCAGTTTGAGAAGTAACATTCTATATGGACTCAGTGTGAGAAGTAACATTCTATATGGACTCAGTGTGAGAAGTAACATTCTATATGAACTCAGTGTGAGAAGTAACATTCTATATGGACTCAGCACGAGAAGTAACATTCTATATGAACTCAGCACGAGAAGTAACATTCTATATGATGTCAGTGTGAGAAGTAACATTCTATATGAACTCAGTGTGAGAAGTAACATTCTATATGGACTCAGTTTGAGAAGTAACATTCTATATGGACTCATTGTGAGAAGTAACATTCTATATGGACTCAGTGTGAGAAGTAACATTCTATATGAACTCAGCACGAGAAGTAACATTCTATATGAACTCAGCACGAGAAGTAACATTCTATATGATGTCAGTGTGATAAGTAACATTCTATATGAACTCAGCACGAGAAGTAACATTCTATATGAACCCAGCACGAGAAGTAACATTCTATATGAACTCAGTGTGTGAAGTAAGATTCTATATGAACTCAGCACGAGAAGTAACATTCTATATGGTGTCAGCACGAGAAGTAACATTCTATATGATGTCAGTGTGAGAAGTAACATTCTATATGAACTCAGTGTGAGAAGTAACATTCTATATGGACTCAGTTTGAGAAGTAACATTTTATATGGACTCAGTGTGAGAAGTAACATTCTATATGGACTCAGTGTGAGAAGTAACATTCTATATGAACTCAGCACGAGAAGTAACATTCTATATGAACTCAGCACGAGAAGTAACATTCTATATGATGTCAGTGTGAGAAGTAACATTCTATATGGACTCAGTTTGAGAAGTAACATTCTATATGGACTCAGTGTGAGAAGTAACATTCTATATGGACTCAGTGTGAGAAGTAACATTCTATATGAACTCAGTGTGAGAAGTAACATTCTATATGGACTCAGCACGAGAAGTAACATTCTATATGAACTCAGCACGAGAAGTAACATTCTATATGATGTCAGTGTGAGAAGTAACATTCTATATGAACTCAGTGTGAGAAGTAACATTCTATATGGACTCAGTTTGAGAAGTAACATTCTATATGGACTCATTGTGAGAAGTAACATTCTATATGGACTCAGTGTGAGAAGTAACATTCTATATGAACTCAGCACGAGAAGTAACATTCTATATGAACTCAGCACGAGAAGTAACATTCTATATGATGTCAGTGTGATAAGTAACATTCTATATGAACTCAGCACGAGAAGTAACATTCTATATGAACCCAGCACGAGAAGTAACATTCTATATGAACTCAGTGTGAGAAGTAACATTCTATATGGACTCAGTGTTAGAAGCAACATTCTATATGGTGTCAGCACGAGAACTAACATTCCATATGGACTCAGTGTGAGAAGTAACATTATATATGGACTCAGTGTGAGAAGTAACATTATATATGAACTCAGTACGAGAAATAACATACTATATGACCTCAGCACGAGAAGTAACATTCTATATGACCTCAGCACGTGAAGTAACATTCTATATGGACTCAGCACGAGATGTAACATTCTATATGACCTCAGCACGAGAAGTAACATTCCATATGGTGTCAGCACGAGAAGTAACATTCCATATGGTGTCAGCACGAGAAGTAACATTCTATATGACCTCAGCACGAGAAGTAACATTCTATATGAACTCAGCGTGAGAAGTAACATTCTATATGAACTCAGTGTGAGAAGTAACATTCTATATGAACTCAGTGTTAGAAGCAACATTCTATATGGTGTCAGCACGAGAACTAACATTCCATATGGACTCAGTGTGAGAAGTAACATTATATATGGACTCAGTGTGAGAAGTAACATTATATATGAACTCAGTACGAGAAATAACATACTATATGACCTCAGCACGAGAAGTAACATTCTATATGACCTCAGCACGTGGAGTAACATTCTATATGGACTCAGCACGAGATGTAACATTCTATATGACCTCAGCACGAGAAGTAACATTCCATATGGTGTCAGCACGAGAAGTAACATTCCATATGGTGTCAGCACGAGAAGTAACATTCTATATGACCTCAGCACGAGAAGTAACATTCTATATGAACTCAGCGTGAGAAGTAACATTCTATATGAACTCAGCACGAGAAGTAACATTCTATACGGACTCAGCGCGAGAAGTAACATTCTATATGGACTCAGCGCGAGAAGTAACATTCTATATGGACTCAGCGTGAGAAGTAACATTCTATATGGTGTCAGTGTGAGAAGTAACATTCTATATGAACTCAGTGTGAGAAGTAACATTCTATATGAACTCAGCACGAGAAGTAACATTCTATATGAACTCAGCACGAGAAGTAACATTCTATATGAACTCAGCACGAGAAGTAACATTCTATATGGTGTCAGCACAAGAAGTAACATTCTATTTGAACTCAGCACGAGAAGCAACATTCTATATGGTGTCAGTACGAGAAGTAACATTCTATATGAACTCAGTGTGAGAAGTAACATTCTATATAAACTCAGCACGAGAAGTAACATTCTATATGAACTCAGTGTGAGAAGTAACATTCTATATGAACTCAGTGTTAGAAGCAACATTCTATATGGTGTCAGCACGAGAACTAACATTCCATATGGACTCAGTGTGAGAAGTAACATTATATATGGACTCAGTGTGAGAAGTAACATTATATATGAACTCAGTACGAGAAATAACATACTATATGACCTCAGCACGAGAAGTAACATTCTATATGACCTCAGCACGTGAAGTAACATTCTATATGGACTCAGCGTGAGAAGTAACATTCTATATGAACTCAGCACGAGAAGTAACATTCTATATGACCTCAGCACGAGAAGTAACATTCCATATGGTGTCAGCACGAGAAGTAACATTCTATATGACCTCAGCACGAGAAGTAACATTCTATATGAACTCAGCGTGAGAAGTAACATTCTATATGAACTCAGCACGAGAAGTAACATTCTATATGGACTCAGCACGAGAAGTAACATTCTATATGGACTCAGCACGAGAAGTAACATTCTATATGAACTCAGCACGAGAAGTAACATTCTATATGAACTCAGCACGAGAAGTAACATTCTATATGAACTCAGCACGAGAAGTAACATTCTATATGAACTCAGCACGAGAAGTAACATTCTATATGAACTCAGCACGAGAAGTAACATTCTATATGAACTCAGCACGAGAAGTAACATTCTATATGGACTCAGCACGAGAAGTAACATTCTATATGAACTCAGCACGAGAAGTAACATTCTATATGAACTCAGCACGAGAAGTAACATTCTATATGAACTCAGCACGAGAAGTAACATTCTATATGAACTCAGCACGAGAAGTAACATTCTATATGAACTCAGCACGAGAAGTAACATTCTATTTGAACTCAGCACGAGAAGTAACATTCTATATGAACTCAGCACGAGAAGTAACATTGTATATGGTGTCAGTGTGAGAAGTAACATTCTATATGGTGTCAGTGTGAGAAGTAACATTCTATATGGACTCAGTGTGAGAAGTAACATTCTATATGAACTCAGTGTGAGAAGTAACATTCTATATGAACTCAGTGTGAGAAGTAACATTCTATATGAACTCAGTGTTAGAAGCAACATTCTATATGGTGTCAGCACGAGAACTAACATTCCATATGGACTCAGTGTGAGAAGTAACATTATATATGGACTCAGTGTGAGAAGTAACATTATATATGAACTCAGTACGAGAAATAACATACTATATGACCTCAGCACGAGAAGTAACATTCTATATGACCTCAGCACGTGAAGTAACATTCTATATGGACTCAGCACGAGAAGTAACATTCTATATGACCTCAGCACGAGAAGTAACATTCCATATGGTGTCAGCACGAGAAGTAACATTCTATATGACCTCAGCACGAGAAGTAACATTCTATATGAACTCAGCGTGAGAAGTAACATTCTATATGAACTCAGCACGAGAAGTAACATTCTATATGGACTCAGCACGAGAAGTAACATTCTATATGGACTCAGCACGAGAAGTAACATTCTATATGAACTCAGCACGAGAAGTAACATTCTATATGAACTCAGCACGAGAAGTAACATTCTATATGAACTCAGCACGAGAAGTAACATTCTATATGAACTCAGCACGAGAAGTAACATTCTATATGAACTCAGCACGAGAAGTAACATTCTATATGAACTCAGCACGAGAAGTAACATTCTATATGGACTCAGCACGAGAAGTAACATTCTATATGAACTCAGCACGAGAAGTAACATTCTATATGAACTCAGCACGAGAAGTAACATTCTATATGAACTCAGCACGAGAAGTAACATTCTATATGAACTCAGCACGAGAAGTAACATTCTATATGAACTCAGCACGAGAAGTAACATTCTATTTGAACTCAGCACGAGAAGTAACATTCTATATGAACTCAGCACGAGAAGTAACATTGTATATGGTGTCAGTGTGAGAAGTAACATTCTATATGGTGTCAGTGTGAGAAGTAACATTCTATATGGACTCAGTGTGAGAAGTAACATTCTATATGAACTCAGTGTGAGAAGTAACATTCTATATGAACTCAGTGTGAGAAGTAACATTCTATATGAACTCAGCACGAGAAGTAACATTCTATATGAACTCAGCACGAGAAGTAACATTCTATATGATGTCAGTGTGAGAAGTAACATTCTATATAAACTCAGTGTGAGAAGTAACATTCTATATGGACTCAGTTTGAGAAGTAACATTATATATGGACTCAGTGTGAGAAGTAACATTCTATATGGACTCAGTGTGAGAAGTAACATTCTATATGAACTCAGTGTGAGAAGTAACATTCTATATGAACTCAGTGTGAGAAGTAACATTCTATATGGACTCAGCACGAGAAGCAACATTCTATATGAACTCAGCACGAGAAGTAACATTCTATGTGATGTCAGTGTGAGAAGTAACATTTTATATGGACTCAGTTTGAGAAGTAACATTCTATATGAACTCAGTGTGTGAAGTAACATTCTATATGAACTCAGCACGAGAAGTAACATTCTATATGGTGTCAGCACGAGAAGTAACATTCTATATGATGTCAGTGTGAGAAGTAACATTCTATATGATGTCAGTGTGAGAAGTAACATTCTATATGGACTCAGTTTGAGAAGTAACATTATATATGGACTCAGTGTGAGAAGTAACATTATATATGAACTCAGTACGAGAAATAACATACTATATGACCTCAGCACGAGAAGTAACATTCTATATGACCTCAGCACGTGAAGTAACATTCTATATGGACTCAGCACGAGAAGTAACATTCTATATGACCTCAGCACGAGAAGTAACATTCCATATGGTGTCAGCACGAGAAGTAACATTCTATATGACCTCAGCACGAGAAGTAACATTCTATATGAACTCAGCGTGAGAAGTAACATTCTATATGAACTCAGCACGAGAAGTAACATTCTATATGGACTCAGCACGAGAAGTAACATTCTATATGGACTCAGCACGAGAAGTAACATTCTATATGAACTCAGCACGAGAAGTAACATTCTATATGAACTCAGCACGAGAAGTAACATTCTATATGAACTCAGCACGAGAAGTAACATTCTATATGAACTCAGCACGAGAAGTAACATTCTATATGAACTCAGCACGAGAAGTAACATTCTATATGAACTCAGCACGAGAAGTAACATTCTATATGGACTCAGCACGAGAAGTAACATTCTATATGAACTCAGCACGAGAAGTAACATTCTATATGAACTCAGCACGAGAAGTAACATTCTATATGAACTCAGCACGAGAAGTAACATTCTATATGAACTCAGCACGAGAAGTAACATTCTATATGAACTCAGCACGAGAAGTAACATTCTATTTGAACTCAGCACGAGAAGTAACATTCTGTATGAACTCAGCACGAGAAGTAACATTGTATATGGTGTCAGTGTGAGAAGTAACATTCTATATGGTGTCAGTGTGAGAAGTAACATTCTATATGGACTCAGTGTGAGAAGTAACATTCTATATGAACTCAGTGTGAGAAGTAACATTCTATATGAACTCAGCACGAGAAGTAACATTCTATATGAACTCAGCACGAGAAGTAACATTCTATATGATGTCAGTGTGAGAAGTAACATTCTATATAAACTCAGTGTGAGAAGTAACATTCTATATGGACTCAGTTTGAGAAGTAACATTATATATGGACTCAGTGTGAGAAGTAACATTCTATATGGACTCAGTGTGAGAAGTAACATTCTATATGAACTCAGTGTGAGAAGTAACATTCTATATGAACTCAGTGTGAGAAGTAACATTCTATATGGACTCAGCACGAGAAGCAACATTCTATATGAACTCAGCACGAGAAGTAACATTCTATGTGATGTCAGTGTGAGAAGTAACATTTTATATGGACTCAGTTTGAGAAGTAACATTCTATATGAACTCAGTGTGTGAAGTAACATTCTATATGAACTCAGCACGAGAAGTAACATTCTATATGGTGTCAGCACGAGAAGTAACATTCTATATGATGTCAGTGTGAGAAGTAACATTCTATATGGACTCAGTTTGAGAAGTAACATTCTATATGGACTCAGTTTGAGAAGTAACATTCTATATGGACTCAGTGTGAGAAGTAACATTCTATATGGACTCAGTGTGAGAAGTAACATTCTATATGAACTCAGCACGAGAAGTAACATTCTATATGAACTCAGCACGAGAAGTAACATTCTATATGATGTCAGTGTGAGAAGTAACATTCTATATGGACTCAGTTTGAGAAGTAACATTCTATATGGACTCAGTGTGAGAAGTAACATTCTATATGGACTCAGCACGAGAAGTAACATTCTATATGAACTCAGCACGAGAAGTAACATTCTATATGATGTCAGTGTGAGAAGTAACATTCTATATGAACTCAGTGTGAGAAGTAACATTCTATATGGACTCAGTTTGAGAAGTAACATTCTATATGGTCTCATTGTGAGAAGTAACATTCTATATGGACTCAGTGTGAGAAGTAACATTCTATATGAACTCAGCACGAGAAGTAACATTCTATATGAACTCAGCACGAGAAGTAACATTCTATATGATGTCAGTGTGAGAAGTAACATTCTATATGAACTCAGCACGAGAAGTAACATTCTATATGAACCCAGCACGAGAAGTAACATTCTATATGAACTCAGTGTGAGAAGTAACATTCTATATGGACTCAGTGTGAGAAGTAACATTCTATATGGACTCAGTGTGAGAAGTAACATTCTATATGAACTCAGTGTGAGAAGTAACATTCTATATGAACTCAGCACGAGAAGTAACATTCTATATGAACTCAGCACGAGAAGTAACATTCTATATGATGTCAGTGTGAGAAGTAACATTCTATATAAACTCAGTGTGAGAAGTAACATTCTATATGGACTCAGTTTGAGAAGTAACATTATATATGGACTCAGTGTGAGAAGTAACATTCTATATGGACTCAGTGTGAGAAGTAACATTCTATATGAACTCAGTGTGAGAAGTAACATTCTATATGAACTCAGTGTGAGAAGTAACATTCTATATGGACTCAGCACGAGAAGCAACATTCTATATGAACTCAGCACGAGAAGTAACATTCTATGTGATGTCAGTGTGAGAAGTAACATTTTATATGGACTCAGTTTGAGAAGTAACATTCTATATGAACTCAGTGTGTGAAGTAACATTCTATATGAACTCAGCACGAGAAGTAACATTCTATATGGTGTCAGCACGAGAAGTAACATTCTATATGATGTCAGTGTGAGAAGTAACATTCTATATGGACTCAGTTTGAGAAGTAACATTCTATATGGACTCAGTTTGAGAAGTAACATTCTATATGGACTCAGTGTGAGAAGTAACATTCTATATGGACTCAGTGTGAGAAGTAACATTCTATATGAACTCAGCACGAGAAGTAACATTCTATATGAACTCAGCACGAGAAGTAACATTCTATATGATGTCAGTGTGAGAAGTAACATTCTATATGGACTCAGTTTGAGAAGTAACATTCTATATGGACTCAGTGTGAGAAGTAACATTCTATATGGACTCAGCACGAGAAGTAACATTCTATATGAACTCAGCACGAGAAGTAACATTCTATATGATGTCAGTGTGAGAAGTAACATTCTATATGAACTCAGTGTGAGAAGTAACATTCTATATGGACTCAGTTTGAGAAGTAACATTCTATATGGTCTCATTGTGAGAAGTAACATTCTATATGGACTCAGTGTGAGAAGTAACATTCTATATGAACTCAGCACGAGAAGTAACATTCTATATGAACTCAGCACGAGAAGTAACATTCTATATGATGTCAGTGTGAGAAGTAACATTCTATATGAACTCAGCACGAGAAGTAACATTCTATATGAACCCAGCACGAGAAGTAACATTCTATATGAACTCAGTGTGAGAAGTAACATTCTATATGGACTCAGTGTGAGAAGTAACATTCTATATGAACTCAGTGTGAGAAGTAACATTCTATATGAACTCAGTGTGAGAAGTAACATTCTATATGGACTCAGCACGAGAAGTAACATTCTATGTGATGTCAGTGTGAGAAGTAACATTTTATATGGACTCAGTTTGAGAAGTAACATTCTATATGGACTCAGTGTGAGAAGTAACATTCTATATGAACTCAGTGTGTGAAGTAACATTCTATATGAACTCAGCACGAGAAGTAACATTCTATATGGTGTCAGCACGAGAAGTAACATTCTATATGATGTCAGTGTGAGAAGTAACATTCTATATGAACTCAGTGTGAGAAGTAACATTCTATATGGACTCAGTTTGAGAAGTAACATTCTATATGGACTCAGTGTGAGAAGTAACATTCTATATGGACTCAGTGTGAGAAGTAACATTCTATATGAACTCAGCACGAGAAGTAACATTCTATATGATGTCAGTGTGAGAAGTAACATTCTATATGGACTCAGTTTGAGAAGTAACATTCTATATGGACTCAGTGTGAGAAGTAACATTCTATATGGACTCAGTGTGAGAAGTAACATTCTATAAGAACTCAGTGTGAGAAGTAACATTCTATATGGACTCAGCACGAGAAGTAACATTCTATATGAACTCAGCACGAGAAGTAACATTCTATATGATGTCAGTGTGAGAAGTAACATTCTATATGAACTCAGTGTGAGAAGTAACATTCTATATGGACTCAGTTTGAGATGTAACATTCTATATGGACTCAGTGTGAGAAGTAACATTCTATATGGACTCAGTGTGAGAAGTAACATTCTATATGGACTCAGTGTGAGAAGTAACATTCTATATGAACTCAGCACGAGAAGTAACATTCTATATGAACTCAGCACGAGATGTAACATTCTATATGATGTCAGTGTGAGAAGTAACATTCTATATGGACTCAGTTTGAGATGTAACATTCTATATGGACTCAGTGTGAGAAGTAACATTCTATATGGACTCAGTGTGAGAAGTAACATTCTATATGAACTCAGCACGAGAAGTAACATTCTATATGAACTCAGCACGAGAAGTAACATTCTATATGATGTCAGTGTGAGAAGTAACATTCTATATGGACTCAGCACGAGAAGTAACATCCTATATGAACTCAGCACGAGAAGTAACATTCTATATGAACTCAGCACGAGAAGTAACATTCTATATGATGTCAGTGTGAGAAGTAACATTCTATATGGACTCAGTGTGAGAAGTAACATTCTATATGGACTCAGTTTGAGAAGTAACATTCTATATGGTCTCATTGTGAGAAGTAACATTCTATATGGACTCAGTGTGAGAAGTAACATTCTATATGAACTCAGCACGAGAAGTAACATTCTATATGAACTCAGCACGAGAAGTAACATTCTATATGATGTCAGTGTGAGAAGTAACATTCTATATGAACTCAGCACGAGAAGTAACATTCTATATGAACCCAGCACGAGAAGTAACATTCTATATGAACTCAGTGTGAGAAGTAACATTCTATATGGACTCAGTGTGAGAAGTAACATTCTATATGAACTCAGTGTGAGAAGTAACATTCTATATGAACTCAGTGTGAGAAGTAACATTCTATATGGACTCAGCACGAGAAGTAACATTCTATGTGATGTCAGTGTGAGAAGTAACATTTTATATGGACTCAGTTTGAGAAGTAACATTCTATATGGACTCAGTGTGAGAAGTAACATTCTATATGAACTCAGTGTGTGAAGTAACATTCTATATGAACTCAGCACGAGAAGTAACATTCTATATGGTGTCAGCACGAGAAGTAACATTCTATATGATGTCAGTGTGAGAAGTAACATTCTATATGAACTCAGTGTGAGAAGTAACATTCTATATGGACTCAGTTTGAGAAGTAACATTCTATATGGACTCAGTGTGAGAAGTAACATTCTATATGGACTCAGTGTGAGAAGTAACATTCTATATGAACTCAGCACGAGAAGTAACATTCTATATGATGTCAGTGTGAGAAGTAACATTCTATATGGACTCAGTTTGAGAAGTAACATTCTATATGGACTCAGTGTGAGAAGTAACATTCTATATGGACTCAGTGTGAGAAGTAACATTCTATAAGAACTCAGTGTGAGAAGTAACATTCTATATGGACTCAGCACGAGAAGTAACATTCTATATGAACTCAGCACGAGAAGTAACATTCTATATGATGTCAGTGTGAGAAGTAACATTCTATATGAACTCAGTGTGAGAAGTAACATTCTATATGGACTCAGTTTGAGATGTAACATTCTATATGGACTCAGTGTGAGAAGTAACATTCTATATGGACTCAGTGTGAGAAGTAACATTCTATATGGACTCAGTGTGAGAAGTAACATTCTATATGAACTCAGCACGAGAAGTAACATTCTATATGAACTCAGCACGAGATGTAACATTCTATATGATGTCAGTGTGAGAAGTAACATTCTATATGGACTCAGTTTGAGATGTAACATTCTATATGGACTCAGTGTGAGAAGTAACATTCTATATGGACTCAGTGTGAGAAGTAACATTCTATATGAACTCAGCACGAGAAGTAACATTCTATATGAACTCAGCACGAGAAGTAACATTCTATATGATGTCAGTGTGAGAAGTAACATTCTATATGGACTCAGCACGAGAAGTAACATCCTATATGAACTCAGCACGAGAAGTAACATTCTATATGAACTCAGCACGAGAAGTAACATTCTATATGATGTCAGTGTGAGAAGTAACATTCTATATGGACTCAGTGTGAGAAGTAACATTTTATATGGACTCAGTTTGAGAAGTAACATTCTATATGGACTCAGTGTGAGAAGTAACATTCTATATGAACTCAGTGTGTGAAGTAACATTCTATATGAACTCAGCACGAGAAGTAACATTCTATATGGTGTCAGCACGAGAAGTAACATTCTATATGATGTCAGTGTGAGAAGTAACATTCTATATGAACTCAGTGTGAGAAGTAACATTCTATATGGACTCAGTTTGAGAAGTAACATTCTATATGGACTCAGTGTGAGAAGTAACATTCTATATGGACTCAGTGTGAGAAGTAACATTCTATATGAACTCAGCACGAGAAGTAGCATTCTATATGAACTCAGCACGAGAAGTAACATTCTATATGATGTCAGTGTGAGAAGTAACATTCTATATGGACTCAGTTTGAGAAGTAACATTCTATATGGACTCAGTGTGAGAAGTAACATTCTATATGGACTCAGTGTGAGAAGTAACATTCTATATGAACTCAGTGTGAGAAGTAACATTCTATATGGACTCAGCACGAGAAGTAACATTCTATATGAACTCAGCACGAGAAGTAACATTCTATATGATGTCAGTGTGAGAAGTAACATTCTATATGAACTCAGTGTGAGAAGTAACATTCTATATGGACTCAGTTTGAGATGTAACATTCTATATGGACTCAGTGTGAGAAGTAACATTCTATATGGACTCAGTGTGAGAAGTAACATTCTATATGGACTCAGTGTGAAAAGTAACATTCTATATGAACTCAGCACGAGAAGTAACATTCTATATGAACTCAGCACGAGATGTAACATTCTATATGATGTCAGTGTGAGAAGTAACATTCTATATGGACTCAGTTTGAGATGTAACATTCTATATGGACTCAGTGTGAGAAGTAACATTCTATATGGACTCAGTGTGAGAAGTAACATTCTATATGAACTCAGCACGAGAAGTAACATTCTATATGAACTCAGCACGAGAAGTAACATTCTATATGATGTCAGTGTGAGAAGTAACATTCTATATGGACTCAGCACGAGAAGTAACATCCTATATGAACTCAGCACGAGAAGTAACATTCTATATTAACTCAGCACGAGAAGTAACATTCTATATGATGTCAGTGTGAGAAGTAACATTCTATATGGACTCAGTGTGAGAAGTAACATTCTATATGAACTCAGTGTGAGAAGTAACATTCTATATGGACTCAGCACGAGAAGTAACATCCTATATGAACTCAGCACGAGAAGTAACATTCTATATGAACTCAGCACGAGAAGTAACATTCTATATGAACCCAGCACGAGAAGTAACATTCTATATGAACTCAGTGTGAGAAGTAACATTCTATATGGACTCAGTGTGAGAAGTAACATTCTATATGAACTCAGCACGAGAAGTAACATTCCAAATGGTGTCAGTTTGAGAAGTAACATTCTATATGAACTCAGTGTGAGAAGTAACATTCTATATGAACTCAGTGTGAGAAGTAACATTCTATATGAACTCAGTGTGAGAAGTAACATTCTATATGGACTCAGCACGAGAAGAAATATTCTATATGGTGTCAGTTTGAGAAGTAACATTCTATATGAACTCAGTGTGAGAAGTAACATTCTATATGAACTCAGTGTGAGAAGTAACATTCTATATGGACTCAGCATGAGAAGTAACATTCTATATGAACTCAGCACGAGAAGTAACATTCTATATGAACTCAGCACGAGAAGTAACATTCTATATGAACCCAGCACGAGAAGTAACATTCTATATGAACTCAGTGTGAGAAGTAACATTCTATATGGACTCAGTGTGAGAAGTAACATTCTATATGAACTCAGCACGAGAAGTAACATTCCAAATGGTGTCAGTTTGAGAAGTAACATTCTATATGAACTCAGTGTGAGAAGTAACATTCTATATGATGTCAGTGTGAGAAGTAACATTCTATATGGACTCAGTTTGAGAAGTAACATTCTATATGGACTCAGTGTGAGAAGTAACATTCTATATGAACTCAGCACGAGAAGTAACATTCTATATGAACTCAGCACGAGAAGTAACATTCTATATGATGTCAGTGTGAGAAGTAACATTCTATATGGACTCAGTTTGAGAAGTAACATTCTATATGGACTCAGTGTGAGAAGTAACATTCTATATGGACTCAGCACGAGAAGTAACATTCTATATGAACTCAGCACGAGAAGTAACATTCTATATGATGTCAGTGTGAGAAGTAACATTCTATATGAACTCAGTGTGAGAAGTAACATTCTATATGGACTCAGTTTGAGAAGTAACATTCTATATGGTCTCATTGTGAGAAGTAACATTCTATATGGACTCAGTGTGAGAAGTAACATTCTATATGAACTCAGCACGAGAAGTAACATTCTATATGAACTCAGCACGAGAAGTAACATTCTATATGATGTCAGTGTGAGAAGTAACATTCTATATGAACTCAGCACGAGAAGTAACATTCTATATGAACCCAGCACGAGAAGTAACATTCTATATGAACTCAGTGTGAGAAGTAACATTCTATATGGACTCAGTGTGAGAAGTAACATTCTATATGAACTCAGTGTGAGAAGTAACATTCTATATGAACTCAGTGTGAGAAGTAACATTCTATATGGACTCAGCACGAGAAGTAACATTCTATGTGATGTCAGTGTGAGAAGTAACATTTTATATGGACTCAGTTTGAGAAGTAACATTCTATATGGACTCAGTGTGAGAAGTAACATTCTATATGAACTCAGTGTGTGAAGTAACATTCTATATGAACTCAGCACGAGAAGTAACATTCTATATGGTGTCAGCACGAGAAGTAACATTCTATATGATGTCAGTGTGAGAAGTAACATTCTATATGAACTCAGTGTGAGAAGTAACATTCTATATGGACTCAGTTTGAGAAGTAACATTCTATATGGACTCAGTGTGAGAAGTAACATTCTATATGGACTCAGTGTGAGAAGTAACATTCTATATGAACTCAGCACGAGAAGTAACATTCTATATGATGTCAGTGTGAGAAGTAACATTCTATATGGACTCAGTTTGAGAAGTAACATTCTATATGGACTCAGTGTGAGAAGTAACATTCTATATGGACTCAGTGTGAGAAGTAACATTCTATAAGAACTCAGTGTGAGAAGTAACATTCTATATGGACTCAGCACGAGAAGTAACATTCTATATGAACTCAGCACGAGAAGTAACATTCTATATGATGTCAGTGTGAGAAGTAACATTCTATATGAACTCAGTGTGAGAAGTAACATTCTATATGGACTCAGTTTGAGATGTAACATTCTATATGGACTCAGTGTGAGAAGTAACATTCTATATGGACTCAGTGTGAGAAGTAACATTCTATATGGACTCAGTGTGAGAAGTAACATTCTATATGAACTCAGCACGAGAAGTAACATTCTATATGAACTCAGCACGAGATGTAACATTCTATATGATGTCAGTGTGAGAAGTAACATTCTATATGGACTCAGTTTGAGATGTAACATTCTATATGGACTCAGTGTGAGAAGTAACATTCTATATGGACTCAGTGTGAGAAGTAACATTCTATATGAACTCAGCACGAGAAGTAACATTCTATATGAACTCAGCACGAGAAGTAACATTCTATATGATGTCAGTGTGAGAAGTAACATTCTATATGGACTCAGCACGAGAAGTAACATCCTATATGAACTCAGCACGAGAAGTAACATTCTATATGAACTCAGCACGAGAAGTAACATTCTATATGATGTCAGTGTGAGAAGTAACATTCTATATGGACTCAGTGTGAGAAGTAACATTCTATATGGACTCAGTTTGAGAAGTAACATTCTATATGGTCTCATTGTGAGAAGTAACATTCTATATGGACTCAGTGTGAGAAGTAACATTCTATATGAACTCAGCACGAGAAGTAACATTCTATATGAACTCAGCACGAGAAGTAACATTCTATATGATGTCAGTGTGAGAAGTAACATTCTATATGAACTCAGCACGAGAAGTAACATTCTATATGAACCCAGCACGAGAAGTAACATTCTATATGAACTCAGTGTGAGAAGTAACATTCTATATGGACTCAGTGTGAGAAGTAACATTCTATATGAACTCAGTGTGAGAAGTAACATTCTATATGAACTCAGTGTGAGAAGTAACATTCTATATGGACTCAGCACGAGAAGTAACATTCTATGTGATGTCAGTGTGAGAAGTAACATTTTATATGGACTCAGTTTGAGAAGTAACATTCTATATGGACTCAGTGTGAGAAGTAACATTCTATATGAACTCAGTGTGTGAAGTAACATTCTATATGAACTCAGCACGAGAAGTAACATTCTATATGGTGTCAGCACGAGAAGTAACATTCTATATGATGTCAGTGTGAGAAGTAACATTCTATATGAACTCAGTGTGAGAAGTAACATTCTATATGGACTCAGTTTGAGAAGTAACATTCTATATGGACTCAGTGTGAGAAGTAACATTCTATATGGACTCAGTGTGAGAAGTAACATTCTATATGAACTCAGCACGAGAAGTAACATTCTATATGATGTCAGTGTGAGAAGTAACATTCTATATGGACTCAGTTTGAGAAGTAACATTCTATATGGACTCAGTGTGAGAAGTAACATTCTATATGGACTCAGTGTGAGAAGTAACATTCTATAAGAACTCAGTGTGAGAAGTAACATTCTATATGGACTCAGCACGAGAAGTAACATTCTATATGAACTCAGCACGAGAAGTAACATTCTATATGATGTCAGTGTGAGAAGTAACATTCTATATGAACTCAGTGTGAGAAGTAACATTCTATATGGACTCAGTTTGAGATGTAACATTCTATATGGACTCAGTGTGAGAAGTAACATTCTATATGGACTCAGTGTGAGAAGTAACATTCTATATGGACTCAGTGTGAGAAGTAACATTCTATATGAACTCAGCACGAGAAGTAACATTCTATATGAACTCAGCACGAGATGTAACATTCTATATGATGTCAGTGTGAGAAGTAACATTCTATATGGACTCAGTTTGAGATGTAACATTCTATATGGACTCAGTGTGAGAAGTAACATTCTATATGGACTCAGTGTGAGAAGTAACATTCTATATGAACTCAGCACGAGAAGTAACATTCTATATGAACTCAGCACGAGAAGTAACATTCTATATGATGTCAGTGTGAGAAGTAACATTCTATATGGACTCAGCACGAGAAGTAACATCCTATATGAACTCAGCACGAGAAGTAACATTCTATATGAACTCAGCACGAGAAGTAACATTCTATATGATGTCAGTGTGAGAAGTAACATTCTATATGGACTCAGTGTGAGAAGTAACATTCTATATGAACTCAGTGTGAGAAGTAACATTCTATATGGACTCAGCACGAGAAGTAACATTCTATGTGATGTCAGTGTGAGAAGTAACATTTTATATGGACTCAGTTTGAGAAGTAACATTCTATATGGACTCAGTGTGAGAAGTAACATTCTATATGAACTCAGTGTGTGAAGTAACATTCTATATGAACTCAGCACGAGAAGTAACATTCTATATGGTGTCAGCACGAGAAGTAACATTCTATATGATGTCAGTGTGAGAAGTAACATTCTATATGAACTCAGTGTGAGAAGTAACATTCTATATGGACTCAGTTTGAGAAGTAACATTCTATATGGACTCAGTGTGAGAAGTAACATTCTATATGGACTCAGTGTGAGAAGTAACATTCTATATGAACTCAGCACGAGAAGTAGCATTCTATATGAACTCAGCACGAGAAGTAACATTCTATATGATGTCAGTGTGAGAAGTAACATTCTATATGGACTCAGTTTGAGAAGTAACATTCTATATGGACTCAGTGTGAGAAGTAACATTCTATATGGACTCAGTGTGAGAAGTAACATTCTATATGAACTCAGTGTGAGAAGTAACATTCTATATGGACTCAGCACGAGAAGTAACATTCTATATGAACTCAGCACGAGAAGTAACATTCTATATGATGTCAGTGTGAGAAGTAACATTCTATATGAACTCAGTGTGAGAAGTAACATTCTATATGGACTCAGTTTGAGATGTAACATTCTATATGGACTCAGTGTGAGAAGTAACATTCTATATGGACTCAGTGTGAGAAGTAACATTCTATATGGACTCAGTGTGAAAAGTAACATTCTATATGAACTCAGCACGAGAAGTAACATTCTATATGAACTCAGCACGAGATGTAACATTCTATATGATGTCAGTGTGAGAAGTAACATTCTATATGGACTCAGTTTGAGATGTAACATTCTATATGGACTCAGTGTGAGAAGTAACATTCTATATGGACTCAGTGTGAGAAGTAACATTCTATATGAACTCAGCACGAGAAGTAACATTCTATATGAACTCAGCACGAGAAGTAACATTCTATATGATGTCAGTGTGAGAAGTAACATTCTATATGGACTCAGCACGAGAAGTAACATCCTATATGAACTCAGCACGAGAAGTAACATTCTATATTAACTCAGCACGAGAAGTAACATTCTATATGATGTCAGTGTGAGAAGTAACATTCTATATGGACTCAGTGTGAGAAGTAACATTCTATATGAACTCAGTGTGAGAAGTAACATTCTATATGGACTCAGCACGAGAAGTAACATCCTATATGAACTCAGCACGAGAAGTAACATTCTATATGAACTCAGCACGAGAAGTAACATTCTATATGAACCCAGCACGAGAAGTAACATTCTATATGAACTCAGTGTGAGAAGTAACATTCTATATGGACTCAGTGTGAGAAGTAACATTCTATATGAACTCAGCACGAGAAGTAACATTCCAAATGGTGTCAGTTTGAGAAGTAACATTCTATATGAACTCAGTGTGAGAAGTAACATTCTATATGAACTCAGTGTGAGAAGTAACATTCTATATGAACTCAGTGTGAGAAGTAACATTCTATATGGACTCAGCACGAGAAGAAATATTCTATATGGTGTCAGTTTGAGAAGTAACATTCTATATGAACTCAGTGTGAGAAGTAACATTCTATATGAACTCAGTGTGAGAAGTAACATTCTATATGGACTCAGCATGAGAAGTAACATTCTATATGAACTCAGCACGAGAAGTAACATTCTATATGAACTCAGCACGAGAAGTAACATTCTATATGAACCCAGCACGAGAAGTAACATTCTATATGAACTCAGTGTGAGAAGTAACATTCTATATGGACTCAGTGTGAGAAGTAACATTCTATATGAACTCAGCACGAGAAGTAACATTCCAAATGGTGTCAGTTTGAGAAGTAACATTCTATATGAACTCAGTGTGAGAAGTAACATTCTATATGATGTCAGTGTGAGAAGTAACATTCTATATGGACTCAGTTTGAGAAGTAACATTCTATATGGACTCAGTGTGAGAAGTAACATTCTATATGAACTCAGCACGAGAAGTAACATTCTATATGAACTCAGCACGAGAAGTAACATTCTATATGATGTCAGTGTGAGAAGTAACATTCTATATGGACTCAGTTTGAGAAGTAACATTCTATATGGACTCAGTGTGAGAAGTAACATTCTATATGGACTCAGCACGAGAAGTAACATTCTATATGAACTCAGCACGAGAAGTAACATTCTATATGATGTCAGTGTGAGAAGTAACATTCTATATGAACTCAGTGTGAGAAGTAACATTCTATATGGACTCAGTTTGAGAAGTAACATTCTATATGGTCTCATTGTGAGAAGTAACATTCTATATGGACTCAGTGTGAGAAGTAACATTCTATATGAACTCAGCACGAGAAGTAACATTCTATATGAACTCAGCACGAGAAGTAACATTCTATATGATGTCAGTGTGAGAAGTAACATTCTATATGAACTCAGCACGAGAAGTAACATTCTATATGAACCCAGCACGAGAAGTAACATTCTATATGAACTCAGTGTGAGAAGTAACATTCTATATGGACTCAGTGTGAGAAGTAACATTCTATATGAACTCAGTGTGAGAAGTAACATTCTATATGAACTCAGTGTGAGAAGTACCATTCTATATGGACTCAGCACGAGAAGTAACATTCTATGTGATGTCAGTGTGAGAAGTAACATTTTATATGGACTCAGTTTGAGAAGTAACATTCTATATGGACTCAGTGTGAGAAGTAACATTCTATATGAACTCAGTGTGTGAAGTAACATTCTATATGAACTCAGCACGAGAAGTAACATTCTATATGGTGTCAGCACGAGAAGTAACATTCTATATGATGTCAGTGTGAGAAGTAACATTCTATATGAACTCAGTGTGAGAAGTAACATTCTATATGGACTCAGTTTGAGAAGTAACATTCTATATGGACTCAGTGTGAGAAGTAACATTCTATATGGACTCAGTGTGAGAAGTAACATTCTATATGAACTCAGCACGAGAAGTAGCATTCTATATGAACTCAGCACGAGAAGTAACATTCTATATGATGTCAGTGTGAGAAGTAACATTCTATATGGACTCAGTTTGAGAAGTAACATTCTATATGGACTCAGTGTGAGAAGTAACATTCTATATGGACTCAGTGTGAGAAGTAACATTCTATATGAACTCAGTGTGAGAAGTAACATTCTATATGGACTCAGCACGAGAAGTAACATTCTATATGAACTCAGCACGAGAAGTAACATTCTATATGATGTCAGTGTGAGAAGTAACATTCTATATGAACTCAGTGTGAGAAGTAACATTCTATATGGACTCAGTTTGAGATGTAACATTCTATATGGACTCAGTGTGAGAAGTAACATTCTATATGGACTCAGTGTGAGAAGTAACATTCTATATGGACTCAGTGTGAGAAGTAACATTCTATATGAACTCAGCACGAGAAGTAACATTCTATATGAACTCAGCACGAGATGTAACATTCTATATGATGTCAGTGTGAGAAGTAACATTCTATATGGACTCAGTTTGAGATGTAACATTCTATATGGACTCAGTGTGAGAAGTAACATTCTATATGGACTCAGTGTGAGAAGTAACATTCTATATGAACTCAGCACGAGAAGTAACATTCTATATGGACTCAGTGTGAGAAGTAACATTCTATATGGACTCAGTGTGAGAAGTAACATTCTATATGGACTCAGTGTGAGAAGTAACATTCTATATGAACTCAGCGCGAGAAGTAACATTCTATATGAACTCAGCACGAGAAGTAACATTCTATATGGACTCAGTGTGAGAAGTAACATTCTATATGAACTCAGCGCGAGAAGTAACATTCTATATGGACTCAGTGTGAGAAGTAACATTCTATATGAACTCAGTGTGAGAAGTAACATTCTATATGAACTCAGCGCGAGAAGTAACATTCTATATGAACTCAGCACGAGAAGTAACATTCTATATGATGTCAGTGTGAGAAGTAACATTCTATATGGACTCAGCACGAGAAGTAACATCCTATATGAACTCAGCACGAGAAGTAACATTCTATATTAACTCAGCACGAGAAGTAACATTCTATATGATGTCAGTGTGAGAAGTAACATTCTATATGGACTCAGTGTGAGAAGTAACATTCTATATGAACTCAGTGTGAGAAGTAACATTCTATATGGACTCAGCACGAGAAGTAACATCCTATATGAACTCAGCACGAGAAGTAACATTCTATATGAACTCAGCACGAGAAGTAACATTCTATATGAACCCAGCACGAGAAGTAACATTCTATATGAACTCAGTGTGAGAAGTAACATTCTATATGGACTCAGTGTGAGAAGTAACATTCTATATGAACTCAGCACGAGAAGTAACATTCCAAATGGTGTCAGTTTGAGAAGTAACATTCTATATGGACTCAGTGTGAGAAGTAACATTCTATATGGACTCAGTGTGAGAAGTAACATTCTATATGGACTCAGTGTGAGAAGTAACATTCTATATGAACTCAGCACGAGAAGTAACATTCTATATGAACTCAGCACGAGATGTAACATTCTATATGATGTCAGTGTGAGAAGTAACATTCTATATGGACTCAGTTTGAGATGTAACATTCTATATGGACTCAGTGTGAGAAGTAACATTCTATATGGACTCAGTGTGAGAAGTAACATTCTATATGAACTCAGCACGAGAAGTAACATTCTATATGAACTCAGCACGAGATGTAACATTCTATATGATGTCAGTGTGAGAAGTAACATTCTATATGGACTCAGTTTGAGATGTAACATTCTATATGGACTCAGTGTGAGAAGTAACATTCTATATGGACTCAGTGTGAGAAGTAACATTCTATATGAACTCAGCACGAGAAGTAACATTCTATATGAACTCAGCACGAGAAGTAACATTCTATATGATGTCAGTGTGAGAAGTAACATTCTATATGGACTCAGCACGAGAAGTAACATCCTATATGAACTCAGCACGAGAAGTAACATTCTATATTAACTCAGCACGAGAAGTAACATTCTATATGATGTCAGTGTGAGAAGTAACATTCTATATGGACTCAGTGTGAGAAGTAACATTCTATATGAACTCAGTGTGAGAAGTAACATTCTATATGGACTCAGCACGAGAAGTAACATCCTATATGAACTCAGCACGAGAAGTAACATTCTATATGAACTCAGCACGAGAAGTAACATTCTATATGAACCCAGCACGAGAAGTAACATTCTATATGAACTCAGCACGAGTAGTAACATTCTATATGATGTCAGTGTGAGAAGTAACATTCTATATGGACTCAGTTTGAGATGTAACATTCTATATGGACTCAGTGTGAGAAGTAACATTCTATATGGACTCAGTGTGAGAAGTAACATTCTATATGAACTCAGCACGAGAAGTAACATTCTATATGAACTCAGCACGAGAAGTAACATTCTATATGATGTCAGTGTGAGAAGTAACATTCTATATGGACTCAGCACGAGAAGTAACATCCTATATGAACTCAGCACGAGAAGTAACATTCTATATGAACTCAGCACGAGAAGTAACATTCTATATGAACCCAGCACGAGAAGTAACATTCTATATGAACTCAGTGTGAGAAGTAACATTCTATATGGACTCAGTGTGAGAAGTAACATTCTATATGAACTCAGCACGAGAAGTAACATTCCAAATGGTGTCAGTTTGAGAAGTAACATTCTATATGAACTCAGTGTGAGAAGTAACATTCTATATGAACTCAGTGTGAGAAGTAACATTCTATATGAACTCAGTGTGAGAAGTAACATTCTATATGGACTCAGCACGAGAAGTAACATTCTATATGATGTCAGTGTGAGAAGTAACATTCTATATGATGTCATTGTGAGAAGTAACATTCTATATGGACTCAGTGTGAGAAGTAACATTCTATATGAACTCAGTGTGAGAAGTAACATTCTATATGAACTCAGCACGAGAAGTAACATTCTATATGGACTCAGTGTGAGAAGTAACATTCTATATGGACTCAGTTTGAGAAGTAACATTCTATATGGACTCAGTGTGAGAAGTAACATTCTATATGGACTCAGTGTGAGAAGTAACATTCTATATGAACTCAGCGCGAGAAGTAACATTCTATATGAACTCAGCACGAGAAGTAACATTCTATATGATGTCAGTGTGAGAAGTAACATTATATATGGACTCAGTTTGAGAAGTAACATTCTATATGGACTCAGTGTGAGAAGTAACATTCTATATGAACTCAGTGTGAGAAGTAACATTCTATATGGACTCAGTGTGAGAAGTAACATTCTATATGAACTCAGCACGAGAAGTAACATTCCAAATGGTGTCAGTTTGAGAAGTAACATTCTATATGAACTCAGTGTGAGAAGTAACATTCTATATGAACTCAGTGTGAGAAGTAACATTCTATATGAACTCAGTGTGAGAAGTAACATTCTATATGGACTCAGCACGAGAAGAAATATTCTATATGGTGTCAGTTTGAGAAGTAACATTCTATATGAACTCAGTGTGAGAAGTAACATTCTATATGAACTCAGTGTGAGAAGTAACATTCTATATGGACTCAGCATGAGAAGTAACATTCTATATGAACTCAGCACGAGAAGTAACATTCTATATGATGTCAGTGTGAGAAGTAACATTCTATATGGACTCAGTTTGAGAAGTAACATTCTATATGGACTCAGTGTGAGAAGTAACATTCTATATGGACTCAGTGTGAGAAGTAACATTCTATATGGACTCAGTGTGAGAAGTAACATTCTATATGAACTCAGCACGAGAAGTAACATTCTATATGAACTCAGCACGAGAAGTAACATTCTATATGATGTCAGTGTGAGAAGTAACATTCTATATGGACTCAGTTTGAGATGTAACATTCTATATGGACTCAGTGTGAGAAGTAACATTCTATATGGACTCAGTGTGAGAAGTAACATTCTATATGAACTCAGCACGAGAAGTAACATTCTATATGAACTCAGCACGAGAAGTAACATTCTATATGATGTCAGTGTGAGAAGTAACATTCTATATGGACTCAGCACGAGAAGTAACATCCTATATGAACTCAGCACGAGAAGTAACATTCTATATGAACTCAGCACGAGAAGTAACATTCTATATGAACCCAGCACGAGAAGTAACATTCTATATGAACTCAGTGTGAGAAGTAACATTCTATATGGACTCAGTGTGAGAAGTAACATTCTATATGAACTCAGCACGAGAAGTAACATTCCAAATGGTGTCAGTTTGAGAAGTAACATTCTATATGAACTCAGTGTGAGAAGTAACATTCTATATGAACTCAGTGTGAGAAGTAACATTCTATATGAACTCAGTGTGAGAAGTAACATTCTATATGGACTCAGCACGAGAAGTAACATTCTATATGATGTCAGTGTGAGAAGTAACATTCTATATGATGTCATTGTGAGAAGTAACATTCTATATGGACTCAGTGTGAGAAGTAACATTCTATATGAACTCAGTGTGAGAAGTAACATTCTATATGAACTCAGCACGAGAAGTAACATTCTATATGGACTCAGTGTGAGAAGTAACATTCTATATGGACTCAGTTTGAGAAGTAACATTCTATATGGACTCAGTGTGAGAAGTAACATTCTATATGGACTCAGTGTGAGAAGTAACATTCTATATGAACTCAGCGCGAGAAGTAACATTCTATATGAACTCAGCACGAGAAGTAACATTCTATATGATGTCAGTGTGAGAAGTAACATTATATATGGACTCAGTTTGAGAAGTAACATTCTATATGGACTCAGTGTGAGAAGTAACATTCTATATGATGTCAGTGTGAGAAGTAACATTCTATATGGACTCAGCACGAGAAGTAACATTCTATATGAACTCAGCACGAGAAGTAACATTCTATATGATGTCAGTGTGAGAAGTAACATTCTATATGGACTCAGTTTGAGAAGTAACATTCTATATGGACTCAGTGTGAGAAGTAACATTCTATATGGACTCAGTGTGAGAAGTAACATTCTATATGAACTCAGTGTGAGAAGTAACATTCTATATGAACTCAGTGTGAGAAGTAACATTCTATATGAACTCAGCACGAGAAGTAACATTCTATATGATGTCAGTGTGAGAAGTAACATTCTATATGGACTCAGTTTGAGAAGTAACATTCTATATGGACTCAGTGTGAGAAGTAACATTCTATATGGACTCAGTGTGAGAAGTAACATTCTATATGAACTCAGTGTGAGAAGTAACATTCTATATGGACTCAGCACGATAAGTAACATTCTATATGATGTCAGTGTGAGAAGTAACATTCTATATGGACTCAGTTTGAGAAGTAACATTCTACATGGACTCAGTGTGAGAAGTAACATTCTATATGGACTCAGTGTGAGAAGTAACATTCTATATGAACTCAGTGTGAGAAGTAACATTCTATATGAACTCAGCACGAGAAGTAACATTCTATATGATGTCAGTGTGAGAAGTAACATTCTATATGGACTCAGTTTGAGAAGTAACATTCTATATGGACTCAGTGTGAGAAGTAACATTCTATATGGACTCAGTGTGAGAAGTAACATTCTATATGAACTCAGCGCGAGAAGTAATATTCTATATGAACTCAGCACGAGAAGTAACATTCTATATGATGTCAGTGTGAGAAGTAACATTATATATGGACTCAGTTTGAGAAGTAACATTCTATATGGACTCAGTGTGAGAAGTAACATTCTATATGGACTCAGTGTGAGAAGTAACATTCTATATGAACTCAGTGTGAGAAGTAACATTCTATATGGACTCAGTGTGAGAAGTAACATTCTATATGAACTCAGCACGAGAAGTAACATTCTATATGGTGTCAGTTTGAGAAGTAACATTCTATATGAACTCAGTGTGAGAAGTAACATTCTATATGAACTCAGTGTGAGAAGTAACATTCTATATGAACTCAGTGTGAGAAGTAACATTCTATATGGACTCAGCACGAGAAGTAACATTCTATATGGTGTCAGTTTGAGAAGTAACATTCTATATGAACTCAGTGTGAGAAGTAACATTCTATATGAACTCAGTGTGAGAAGTAACATTCTATATGAACTCAGTGTGAGAAGTAACATTCTATATGGACTCAGTGTGAGAAGTAACATTCTATATGGACTCAGCACGAGAAGTAACATTCTATATGGACTCAGCACGAGAAGTAACATTCTATATGATGTCAGTGTGAGAAGTAACATTGTATATGGACTCAGTTTGAGAAGTAACATTCTATATGGACTCAGTGTGAGAAGTAACATTCTATATGGACTCAGTGTGAGAAGTAACATTCTATATGAACTCAGTGTGAGAAGTAACATTCTATATGAACTCAGTGTGAGAAGTAACATTCTATATGAACTCAGTGTGAGAAGTAACATTCTATATGGACTCAGTGTGAGAAGTAACATTCTATATGAACTCAGTGTGAGAAGTAACATTCTATATGGACTCAGTGTGAGAAGTAACATTCTATATGGACTCAGCACGAGAAGTAACATTCTATATGGACTCAGCACGAGAAGTAACATTCTATATGATGTCAGTGTGAGAAGTAACATTGTATATGGACTCAGTTTGAGAAGTAACATTCTATATGGACTCAGTGTGAGAAGTAACATTCTATATGGACTCAGTGTGAGAAGTAACATTCTATATGAACTCAGTGTGAGAAGTAACATTCTATATGAACTCAGTGTGAGAAGTAACATTCTATATGAACTCAGTGTGAGAAGTAACATTCTATATGGACTCAGCACGAGAAGTAACATTCTATATGGTGTCAGTTTGAGAAGTAACATTCTATATGAACTCAGTGTGAGAAGTAACATTCTATATGAACTCAGTGTGAGAAGTAACATTCTATATGAACTCAGTGTGAGAAGTAACATTCTATATGGACTCAGTGTGAGAAGTAACATTCTATATGGACTCAGTGTGAGAAGTAACATTCTATATGAACTCAGCACGAGAAGTAACATTATATATGGACTCAGTTTGAGAAGTAACATTCTATATGGACTCAGTGTGAGAAGTAACATTCTATATGATGTCAGTGTGAGAAGTAACATTCTATATGGACTCAGCACGAGAAGTAACATTCTATATGAACTCAGCACGAGAAGTAACATTCTATATGATGTCAGTGTGAGAAGTAACATTCTATATGGACTCAGTTTGAGAAGTAACATTCTATATGGACTCAGTGTGAGAAGTAACATTCTATATGGACTCAGTGTGAGAAGTAACATTCTATATGAACTCAGTGTGAGAAGTAACATTCTATATGAACTCAGTGTGAGAAGTAACATTCTATATGAACTCAGCACGAGAAGTAACATTCTATATGATGTCAGTGTGAGAAGTAACATTCTATATGGACTCAGTTTGAGAAGTAACATTCTATATGGACTCAGTGTGAGAAGTAACATTCTATATGGACTCAGTGTGAGAAGTAACATTCTATATGAACTCAGTGTGAGAAGTAACATTCTATATGGACTCAGCACGAGAAGTAACATTCTATATGATGTCAGTGTGAGAAGTAACATTCTATATGGACTCAGTTTGAGAAGTAACATTCTACATGGACTCAGTGTGAGAAGTAACATTCTATATGGACTCAGTGTGAGAAGTAACATTCTATATGAACTCAGTGTGAGAAGTAACATTCTATATGAACTCAGCACGAGAAGTAACATTCTATATGATGTCAGTGTGAGAAGTAACATTCTATATGGACTCAGTTTGAGAAGTAACATTCTATATGGACTCAGTGTGAGAAGTAACATTCTATATGGACTCAGTGTGAGAAGTAACATTCTATATGAACTCAGTGTGAGAAGTAACATTCTATATGGACTCAGTGTGAGAAATAACATTCTATATGGACTCAGCACGAGAAGTAACATTCTATATGGACTCAGCACGAGAAGTAACATTCTATATGATGTCAGTGTGAGAAGTAACATTGTATATGGACTCAGTTTGAGAAGTAACATTCTATATGGACTCAGTGTGAGAAGTAACATTCTATATGGACTCAGTGTGAGAAGTAACATTCTATATGAACTCAGTGTGAGAAGTAACATTCTATATGAACTCAGTGTGAGAAGTAACATTCTATATGAACTCAGTGTGAGAAGTAACATTCTATATGGACTCAGCACGAGAAGTAACATTCTATATGGTGTCAGTTTGAGAAGTAACATTCTATATGAACTCAGTGTGAGAAGTAACATTCTATATGAACTCAGTGTGAGAAGTAACATTCTATATGAACTCAGTGTGAGAAGTAACATTCTATATGGACTCAGTGTGAGAAGTAACATTCTATATGGACTCAGCACGAGAAGTAACATTCTATATGGACTCAGCACGAGAAGTAACATTCTATATGATGTCAGTGTGAGAAGTAACATTGTATATGGACTCAGTTTGAGAAGTAACATTCTATATGGACTCAGTGTGAGAAGTAACATTCTATATGGACTCAGTGTGAGAAGTAACATTCTATATGAACTCAGTGTGAGAAGTAACATTCTATATGAACTCAGTGTGAGAAGTAACATTCTATATGAACTCAGTGTGAGAAGTAACATTCTATATGGACTCAGTGTGAGAAGTAACATTCTATATGAACTCAGTGTGAGAAGTAACATTCTATATGGACTCAGTGTGAGAAGTAACATTCTATATGAACTCAGCACGAGAAGTAACATTCTATATGGTGTCAGTTTGAGAAGTAACATTCTATATGAACTCAGTGTGAGAAGTAACATTCTATATGAACTCAGTGTGAGAAGTAACATTCTATATGAACTCAGTGTGAGAAGTAACATTATATATGGACTCAGCACGAGAAGTAACATTCTATATGGTGTCAGTTTGAGAAGTAACATTCTATATTAACTCAGTGTGAGAAGTAACATTCTATATGAACTCAGTGTGAGAAGTAACATTCTATATGAACTCAGTGTGAGAAGTAACGTTCTATATGGACTCAGCACGAGAAGTAACATTCTATATGAACTCAGCACGAGAAGTAACATTCTATATGATGTCAGTGTGAGAAGTAACATTCTATATGGACTCAGTTTGAGAAGTAACATTCTATATGGACTCAGTGTGAGAAGTAACATTCTATATGAACTCAGTGTGAGAAGTAACATTCTATATGGACTCAGTGTGAGAGGTAACATTCTATATGAACTCAGTGTGAGAAGTAACATTCTATATGAACTCAGCACGAGAAGTAACATTCTATATGGTGTCAGAAGTAACATTCTATATGAACTCAGTGTGAGAAGTAACATTCTATATGGACTCAGTCGGAGAATTAACATTCTCTTTGGACTCAGCACAAGAAGTAACGTGTCAAAGAGATTATTTAAAAGACAATCATAGCTAGAGTTTGTAGGCTTAAATATGGCCCAGGGTTTTCCATGCCAGGTTACAGGGTGAGTGAAAACTCCTGGCCACCGTTGTAGGTGATGACAACCAACGTGTCACCAGAGCAAAAGTGTAGAGTGAAAAGAGGGATGTAACAGACAGATATAGCTTCACTTGGGCTCTGGTGCTCATGATTACAAACCTCAAGACAGAAACATGGCGAGATGCAAAAGAGAGAAAAAGACCTGTGTTCACCGGTGGACACAAAGGCCATGAAATCAGCGCCAAAGCCATAAAGAATAGAGATTGGCAGGGAGAAATGGGGGGAGGGGGGGAGGGAGACGAAGGGGGAAAGAGACAGAGGGAGATGTGGGGTTGGCCTAATGTCTCCAGTACAGGGATCTGAGGGAGAGCCAGTAAGGAGAGAGAAATTAAGAGAGAGAGAAAGAAAGAAAGAGAGAAAAGATAGATTGGGGAATACAAGAGCAAAACATGTCCTTCATCTCCTAAGATGACTTATTGTAAGACCTCACACTCAGCCTAAACATCCATCCTCTTCTCAGTCCTGACACAAAAACACAATTCATAGTACAGAGCACAATGAGAACTTAACAATGAGAATGTCATTAATACAAGCAGCACATAAGAAAGCACAGCCCACATTCTTTTGGGAATCAAATGTTGTTGAGGCTAGCAGCAAAACAGAAACACAATCCTCCAGGTCGCCTCAAGTGAACAGAAAACAAGTTAAAGGACATTTACACGCAG